>NW_007730447.1:62662-84294 GCF_000696425.1 Galeopterus variegatus | reverse complement strand
TTTTTTTTTTTTTTTTTTTTTTTTTTTTTTTTTTTTTTTTTTTTTTTTGGTGAGGCCTCCCCCATCCCCCACCTCTGCTGTCTCCCATCTGACTCACCTGGTTTCCTCTAACTATGACTTAGGATAGGAGTCAGGCAGGTTAATAGCTAGGTTTGGGCAGCCTGTGGAGGTCTGGAGGTTTCTAACTCCACATTGTGGGCTCTGTCATAGCTTTTCCTGTGATGGTTAAGTTGGGGCATATTTGTCTTGTATTTCTGCTTCTCTTCCCAGAGACTACAGAGAAGGAGGTTTGAGGTAAAACATGAACTAGACAGCCTCCATTTCTAGGTGACCATAGCTGATTTCCCCTAATAGATGTTAACATAGATAATAAATTTCCAGTCTTTGGCTAGAACAGATTTCAAAATGCCTTCTGACCACCCTTAAACTGTTCTGTTTCCAAATCCAGCTGTAAGCGCAGTGGCTCTGAATGAGGGGTGTGGAGGCAAAGGGTTTGGATTCAGCTCTTGACTTCACTTTGAGAAATTGTGTAGTTTGAACAAGCTTTAGTTTTCTGAGCCTCAGTTTCCTCATCTATAAAATAGGGGTGATCATGTTCACTTCCTTGGCTTGTTAGGAGGATTAAATGAATTACTGCAAGTAAAATGCGTCATATAGCTCCTGACATATCGAAAATTCCCAGGAAATGTTCCCATTTTAGTTTTTAAATCCTGCCACTAATGAATGGATGTTTATTGTCCAGATTAAGTTTTAGCTTTTAATAACTTTTTTCTTGGTCCTAATATATTAGGGGGAGAAATTCCTCAAGAGATAGCTGGAATAATACATAACATTGTTTGTGTGATGACCAAATAATCTAGGTTTTGTTGCTGTTGCTGTTGTTATTGAGATATAATCTACATACCATAAAATGCACAGATGTTAAGTTTTCAATTCAGTGAGTTTTGACATTTGTCAACACCTGTAAACACCACCTTAATCAAGATATGGTACATTTCCATCACTCCAGAAAGTTCCCTAGGGCCCCTTTCCAACCACTTCCCACTCTCCCTCTAAGCAAATGCTTTTCTGATTTCTATCTGCCATGGATTAATTTTGCTTTAGTAAGTCTATTTTGATGTACAATTTTACAGAAGAAGCTTAGCACCTTCAGAGTTGCTTGTTTGTGTGTTATCAGTGCCTATGATTTCATTACAAGCCCAAACAACCTTAGGCACCCCCTATTAAAGCCACTTCCTAAATATCTGGATATTAAGGACGTCCTAAATTGGATGGTTGGAATTTATTTATTTATTTATTTGGATGGTTGGAATTTATTTCTGGACTACTTTTGCATCTCTTTGTGAAGCAATTTCTAGCCTAAGGGGCGGTATGTCGTCTAGGATTAATGAGATGTGTGTGCGCGTGTGTGTAGAGGGGGATATGATAACTTCGGAGGCTGTATTTATTTGCAACAGGGAGGTTAGCAAGTAGCTCCTGTCTTTGTATGAGCACTTCCCATTAGTATCAATGAGATTTAGCCAGACCCATGCACAGAGAAATAGAAACGGGAACATTTGAAAAAACTAACAACAAAAACTCAGGTTCTGGCACAGAACCACAAAACAGCAGCATGGGGGACAATGTCCACAAACCGGGTCTATGCTCCTTCCAGAACAGGTTTTCTCTCACCTCCCTATGTGGTCTGGTTATGCTTTTATTCTGAAATGTACCCGTTTTCCTTTGGCTGCAGTGTGTACTTTACATCTGATTGGAAACAGGAGTAATCCTTTGATTGTAAAGATGGATGAGTCTTGGAGGAGGTTCACAAAGCAGCACATCTCTGGATAGATTTACATAAGAGATTTAACGTCCTTTGAATCGAAGTTAATATATTTCACTGGGTAAACAGTATGAAAATGAAATCCTCAAAGAATCATGATTGCTAACCCCTGGGTGGTTATGCTTTCTGTATTTAAAAAAATAACTTCTGGCAAGCTTCAAAAGGATGCAGAGGAGAGGGATGACAAAGAAAATGAATGAATGTAAGAAAAATGAATTAAAGTTTTTTTGCCTTTGTAAGATGAGATAGATTGGAAATAGATTCTTGCTGTGGGTGACCTTCCCCACTCCCCCCAACCCCGCCTCTGATTTTATGAGGGGAAGGTTGGGCAGTTTTCAGTTTTTGTGTGTAGTTGGTACTTATACAATTAGTACTTTAGTATGGTTTCTTTATAAAAACTTAAAATATTACGATAAGATTGACATCCCTTTCCAGTCCCTCCCCACCCTAATCCTAGTTCCCTTCCTTGCAGAGGGATGTAACCAGTAGTTAAAGAAACTGGAAAACATTTAGTAGTATATAGAATCTTTGTTGTTATTTATATAAGCGGTGAAACATTGTGTGTTCTGAAAGGTTGATTTCCCGGCTAGTCTCTGTCAATGCAATTTGGATGCATCTCATTCTTTTTAACTGTTGCCTGGTGATTCGTCTTATTGGTTTCATCCACCCAAATTTCTGTAGATGCAGAATAATGTGGCAGTTGAGAACAAGGTGATTTCCTGCATCCAAATTCCTGCTTATTGCTTAGTAGCTTTATGTCCTTGGGCAAGATTACTCAACCTCTCTGTGCCTCAGTTTCCTCATCTGCGTGGAGATCTCAGTAATAGGAGCGAATCTCATGGGGCTGTTGGTGAGGGTGAAGTGCACTCAGAATAGTGCCCAGCACGTGGTGAGTGAGAAACATGTTAGTGTTACCATCACTCAGCCGTTGCCTGTGGATGGACAGTTTGGGTGTTTCTACGTTTTTTGCCCTTAACAAACCCCATGTGGTGGATGTCCTTTTCTGTGTGTGTCAGTGAGGGTTTCTCTAGGGTAGCATTTCTCCAGGGTGTGTGTGGGAGCACGTGTTCCCTAAAAGATTTGAAGGAGATTTACAGGGGGGTGCATTTGAAGTAATTCGAGGGTCCTGCCCTGCTGCCCTCCCAAATTGTCTCTCGCCTTTTCTGTTCCCAGCACCAGGAGAAGACATTTGCTTTCAGTAGGGCTCATCCCCTGTCCCTTCTCTCCGCAGGGCTTCGTGCTGGCCGTCACCATCATCCGCGAGGCGGTGGAGGAGATCCGATGCTACATGAGGGATAAGGAAGTCAACTCCCAGGTCTACAGCCGGCTCACAGCAAGAGGTCAGCCTCCTGGCTCCAGGGGCCACAGGGTTGCAACTCAATCACGGGCCGCTGACAGTCAGGGGAGCAGAGTTCAAGGCCCGGGCCGCGGGTGTGTGGGTGCTGTGTGGTGGGACGGTCACTCAGTTGCCCCAGCCTGTGGAGACCTCCATCTGCCAGGACCTGGTGGGTCTGGGGCAGCACCACCAGGCCACCGTTGGCCTCTTAGCATTGGTTCTGTCAAATAACTTGCACATCATCAGTGTGGAATTAAATCCAGAGTGTTTGGCATCCTCCTTTGCTAGTCCCGGCCCCTTTCTCCTCCTCCTCCAGTTCACACAGGAGCCCACCAACTGCTTTAAAAGATAAACAGCTTTTGACGGTGATTACTTTACAAATCAAACCGTTGCAACATTAGTTTTAAAAAGGCAAAAGATTTACATAAATACTACATCCATGAAGATTTCTTTGAAGACATCTTATAAATCCTTGAAATTGAAATGTGAGAGAAATGTAGTCTGATCTAAAGAGAAATGACCAGATAATCTTTAATCATTGACCTCCCCCCTTGCAAGACATGAACACTTTAAATGGTGGCTGGAACTTAAAAACCCACCTGAATACACACTTGGAGAAGCCACAAGACAATCCAGCCAACGTTGACTTCTTTTTCCAGCTACAATAGATTGACTTTAAGGTTGCATTCAGGGGGCTGGCCCGTGGCTCACTCGGGAGAGTGTGGTGCTGATAACACCAAGGCCCCGGGTTCGGATCCCATATAGGGATGGCCGGTTTGCTCACTGGCTGAGCGTGGTGCTGACAACACCAAGTCAAGGGTTAAGATCCCCTTACTGGTCATCTTTATATAGGAAAAAAAAAAGACATTCTGATATTGTCAGACACTGTAATAATCTAAATCATTCTAAATGTCATCGGGTGGTCTCTGCTGTCCTCTCTGAGGGCCTTTGCTGTAAGCTGCAGGCCAATGATAGGGTCATCTGGAAGAAACATCCGAGAAAGACAGCCTGAGAGACTCAGAGGAAGGAAAGAAACGAGGTACCCAAGATTCAGGATTTCTAGGATCAATTCAATTGAGAAGTAGGTGACTTCATGATTTCAGGTTGCTCACCCAAAACCATTGGAAGGAGAATTATTTCCAGCATTCAGAAATGAGAGAATGTTACCTAAAGTTTGCTAATCTGGCTGGGGAAAAACGTAATTGATTGTCCCCTAAGATTACTGATCCCATTCAGGGATTAGTACTGTTTTAGCAGAGGCTGAAGGGAATAAAAGCTATGCCTTGCCTGCAGGAAATTGAGAATTCAGAGAGATAAGATAGATGCCTAAGGGACTTAGCACCTGAGCCAGAGTCCAACTGCTTTATGTTAGGAGCTTTAGCTTCCAAAGCCGCAGTCCGTCTATGGTTTCAGGGTGTTGAGTAGTATTCCTTCTAGGAAAAATGTTGAAGGAATATGTTTTGGGTTCAAAAACAAAAAAATTAAAATTTCAACAACATTTCTTGAGAGCATGAAAATATTTTGTTTTAGTGCATTTGAACACATTTTCATGGTTGGTGGTCTTAAAAATTTGCAAGTCTCTGGGAGAAGGGGGAACTTAGAGTTGTTATGAAAATGCTTTATTAATGCTAAGCTACTGTATTGAAGACATTTTGCTACCTAAAGAAAAAAAAATCAGCATAATCTTTACAAAGGCAGGTGGCTTGAGCTTTCCACGTGGGTAGTCAGAAGACCGCTCTGGAGGGTTTTTTTTTTTTTTGTGGTTTGTGTATATTAAATCCTCCCTTAATAACATATTCTTACTATAACATTCAAAATGCTTGGCAACCGACAAAAGCCGGTCGGAGAGGGTGTGGCGGATCTCTTTAGAGCTCAAGAGAAGGGGCCTTTGGACTCCATTCATCTATCCCACTCCAACTTTCCTTTGGTTCTTTTCATATTGCAATTGCTCTTCCTGTGAATGATTTTTCTGCCCTCTGCTGCACACCCTTTTCCAGCTCTTGCTCACTCATTTCTTGAAAAGATACTAAGGGGAATTGGCAGATGGCTCTAGCATTAAAAACTTGTCTTCCTTTGTTGGCCTCCTTTTGTGGCCCTTGGTCTCTATTGTCATGTCAATGGCACGGTGGAGGAAAACAGAACACAGTTCTGAATATTAACCTAGGCCCCAGCTCTGCAATTTGCTTTGAAAACCAAACAAAACACTGAGGAAACCGTCAGCTCGGAAAGTGATCCGGGCGAGTTGAGTTATTCGATACACTTTGTGGGGAGAGGGCCAGAGTAATAAGCCCACACTGGAAGGTTGTAGGGAGAGGAGGAAAAAGAAGCCTTTTTGACCTTACTGTTGAATTACTAAATAATATTTCCTTGAGCAAAGCTTTTCACTACTATCTTCACTTAGTAAGTTCAAAAGCAAAATGAAGCAAATACTGTATGTGTATGTGTATTCGTGAAGGTCTGTTTTCCTTTTTATCACTTGAAATCTTAAAATATACTTTTCAGCACTACTCTTGGGATTCAGAATGTTCAGAAACCAGAATACTTTGATCACTAAATTATGATATTTACCTCCATGCCACATCATTTCCTGATTAATAATAGCAGTACTTGTATTATTATGGTTAAAATTTTTTTGTTTTGTAATAATTTCTAACTAGCAAAAGAAGTTGTAGAAGTCATACAGAGAACTCCTATATGCTTTTAACCCAGATTCACTAATTGTTACATTTTACCACATCTCTTTCTCGCTCTCTCCCTCTCTCTTTTTTTTTTTTTTGGCAGCTCACCAGTACAGGGATTGAACCTTAGACCCTGGTGTTATCAGCACCACACTCTAACCAGCTGAGCTAACCGGCCAGACCGTTTAATATTCTCTCTTTATATATATAGAGAGAGTGAGAGATAGATAGAAGTACATATCTAAAGTCACTAGAGAGTAAAATTGCAGACATCATTTCCTTTTACCCCTGAATACTTCTTTGTTTAATTCCTAATGAGACATTTTTCTTATATAACAATACAATTATCAACATCAGGAAATATATTGACATATTACTGTTAATCTTATTTACAGTCCTTACTCAAATTTTGCCATTCGTCCCTAAAATGTCCTTTTATAGCATTTTATTTTCCCGGTCCCGGAGACAATCTGGGTTTGCCAGTTGCATCTCATCATCCTCTGTGCTTGGTCTCCTCTAACCTGGCATAACTCCTTGGTTTTGTCTTTCATGACACTGACATTTTTGAAGAGGACAGGATAGTTTCAGGCCCATTGCTCTGTAGCCTGGCCCTCGATTTGTGTGTGTTTGATGTTGCCTCAAAATTAGATTTTCACAACATGCATTTTTGGCAGGAATTAATGTAGTTTTAGGAATGCAGGTGGCACAGATTCTTGTTGGGACATTGCCAGAGTTTTAGAGGCTTTAATTTAATCAAAGTGAAAAACTTCCAAACTTTGAGAAAAAAGATTTCTATTTTAAACAGCTGAACTAGAAGCCTTGCTAATAAGGAACTCACCAGCGGGAGGAAAAATGCAGGACAGTTTTTTTTTCTTTTTTAATGGCTGCTTCCAACATTCTAGATCATCTTATTTCATTAAGGTATAACTTAACAACATATTAATTGGATTAATTTTTAGTGTAACTGTCATGGCTTCATAATAAGTATTTGAAGTATTTTGATAATAAAATTAGCCATCCACATGGAAATTACCTTTTATTCATTTTTTTAAGGAAATATTAGAGACTTTATCATGTGCCAAGTGTATGAAAGTTTTCTGCGTTACAGAATCTGAGGCTTCAGGGAAATCATAGTCCGTGGGGTGGTATCCAGGCGTGTTAACAGGTAATCACAAAAAAGTAACTAATAATTATACTTTGGTGGCGTGAGCGTGGTGGTCCTCATAAGTAACGTCCTCCTTTTTCACCACTGTGTTTCTGGTCCTGGGTGTAGTTCCTAGAAGTTGAAAGCAGTAGTTTCAAGTTTATGCTCTGCCTGGGTTCGAGAGTCCTGTTTCCAGCTCTCCCTACTGTGTGGGCAGATCCCTTAAGCTCTCAGTAAATGTAAATCAGGGATAATAATAGCACGTGCCTTAGAGGGTTGCTATAATGTAACTCTTGCATAGGAAGAGCTTAGCACTGTGCCTTGGGACTCGGCCTGTGCTGAAGAGAAGCCAGTGATGGTGGTATTTCAGCAGGGGTTTGTTCATTGGGTGTTGGTGGTTAAATAAATGGAGGTATGAGCCAGGGGAAGTGGGAGGTTATGGGAGCCCATCAGAAAGGAGCCAATGCTGTCTTTCCAAAGAGGTGACCTTCTTCCAGAGGTTTATTGGATGGATGGAAGAGAGCAGGACTGGCTACAAGCTTCGTGGGGCCCAGTGCAAAATGAAGATGTGGGGTATTTCTTCAAAAGTTAAGAATTTCAGGGTGGCTGCAGGAGAGCATTAAACCAAGTACGGCACTCTTCTGAACATAGGGACTGCGCCAGTGCCCAGATGGCATGCCCATGAAGCTGGCCCTGGAAAAGATTTTTTCCAAAAAGACCATCAGGTTGAGCAGGAGGCCACAGCTTGTGGTGTTTGGGAGTGTGGGCTGCAGAACCCAAGGTTCTGGGTCCATCTCGTTCTTCTCAATTAGGCCATGTTTTCTGAGCCCCTCTCTCCTGGGCAAACAGAAGAACAGACCAGGTAGGCCAGTGAGAACCTGAGGCTCGGGGAAGGTTGATTCTGACATCCAAGAATTTGCATACAAGGCATGCTACAGTAAGAAGGTGGCTTTGAGCTGTTTGAAAAATGTCCAAATAGAAAAGCAGGAGAAAAAAGGAAGGACTACCTACCATAAGCCAGGCAGGTGCTGGATGAGGTCTAGTTTATAATTTTTAAAACAGCCCTGTGGAGGTAGCTTTTACAGATGAAGTTGTAGGGAAGGGAAAGGTTTGTTTTTCACCCATCACTAGGTTCATAGCCTAGGCCCCTGTGATAAAAGAGAACATCTTGTCTGAGATGATGTGGCCAGTCAAGGGGCAGAGCTGTGATTTGAATCCAGGCGTGTTGGGAAATAAAACCTCAGCCTTTAAGTCTAGATACCTACTGGGTATCAGGAGCTGAGCTCAGCACTTTTGCTTATAATATCTCAGTGACTGCCAGTGTTCAGCCTTAATACATATGCAACAGAAAGACTTTTAAGATTTGAGTCATTTTATTTATTTATTTCCCTTTATTTGGGCCTCAGTAAAGTCATTTTAAAACATATTTCTGAGTCCACAGAAACCTGTCAATCCAGCCTTCTCATTCTAAGGTGGACAGACTGCTGAAAGCCACAAAGGAGTAAGTAATGCTTTTGGATAAACAAGCGTCCCCTTTCCTCCTACTCAAAATTCACATTTAAAAGTATGACCGGAGACTTAAGAGCAGTTCTTAGACCTTTATGAGTTTCTATGGTTTTAATTATAGAGCTGTCTTCCCAAATTAATAGCATTCAGTGGCTCTGGAAAGAAAGCCCCCAGAAGAGAAGATCTTGAAGTAGTAACAGACACAGCAAAAGTTAGTTGTGTTGCTTAAAAGATTTGGGTTGGGACAGGAAAGAATAATTGGTGAATAAATTATTTCTCTTCTTTCTTGTCTTCCCCAAACCAAAAGTTTAATTCTGGAGGTGGGGGGGGTGGGGGGTGGACTGCTTCGAGATTATCACAGGTAGTGAGGGAAACTGGATTTACATTTTCGCAAGATGAATTCCCTGGGTCTTCATACCAGGAATGCTTTCCCACACTAACTTCTGATCAGGGGCTAAATGAAGCAAGCTGATAATTAGCCTTGAAAGAAAGTGCAAACAGAAGCATAATTAACGCAATTGCGGATGCTTCTTTCCTGCTGGGGACATCTGTGCAGACGGTTAGCTGTAAGTCATAAGCCAGAATTCTGTGCAAGAGGGAGAGACTCCCTCTCGTCTTCAGCTGTTTTGTACATATGTAGTATGAAAATCCAACCTGATTGATATCTGTCCTCTTCTAGTGCTTTTAGGTAGTTCAGTAATGTACTGTGCTCACCCTTTCCCAGTTACAGAATCACCTATAAACTCAGGATCTCATTTCCATTTGAAGATATCTTTTTTCCAACTTAATTCAAAATCCACTTTGGACCACGATCTAGGATTGCAATTAATGTGACTACGTTTTGAGACCTAAGGATATGCATGCTTTTCTTTTGGGGAGTTATATTCCGTTGGAGTTAATCAGAAGGTAGAATAGTGTAGGGAACATGGATTCGTTAATGGAGAATTGTTTAGCTAATAGTTAATTATCTACAGTGAAGCTCTGTATTCTTAAACATGGTACTATTTATGTTTTCAAAGTATGGACTCTGTTGTCTGAACAGAGTTCTCCCGTGTCTGTGGGGAACACTAAGATATGCTTTGTGATTTTTTTAAAGAAGAGAGGTTTAAAGAAGGGATGGACTTTCTGATGTCACTGCAGTAGAATTACTGCAAAGGTCCTTTATGAAGGATCTCAAAGTCAGCTCAGTGACAAAGAGTTCTCCTTCCCAAACTTCCCTCACTAAGATTCAGAGCATCAGCATTAATGAGTCTTATTTAAAATAGATTTTGTCAAATACTTTCTCATGCAGTCTCTGACAGATGCAGAGTTATTTCAGGTCCATAAACTTCAGTTTTTTTCCTTTCAAAGTACTCAGTTTCACTTTATCACAAATCATTGATGAAGTGGTGTATGGTTTAATTTAAAAAAAATAAAACAATTTGAAAAATCTCACATGCAAATCACACTATTATCTTTCCCAGAAGATCTTTGCCCCCGACAAGGTGTTAGTCTGTTTCATCGTTTTTTGGGCACCATAAGCTGGCTAGACCATTTATATATTTATTTTAAAAGCCTCTGTCAGTTATAAACTTCTTACATTTAAACTTCATCTTTTTTTTTTTTCTTCACATTGCCCCTACTTTAAACAAAAGCCCAGGAAGTGGTAGTGATATTTATAATACTTTTCAACCCTTTGCCTGTTTTCATATAACAGTCTTTTCTTAGGTTCTGGGGAATGCAGACAACTCTATTTGAATATGAAAATTTCAACTTTAAACCTCTGAACTCTGCTGGATCTGCAGAGGCGTTTTAATGTCAACCCCAGGAAATGTACACATGGAGCAGAATTTACAACTCATCATTGTCACAGTTAGATTAGAGTGTGAGTTAAAGAGTAATACATTAACCAGGGTTAGCGCATGGAGACTGTTGTTAGAGATCTACAAAAGCAGTCAATGCCCTGCGTGCACAATGAAAAATAGAAGTATAGCTGGAGGTGTTCGGGGTCAAAAAATAGGCCCACACAGACTAGAGCCTGGAATTTATTAAAAAAATTCTTTTTTTTGGCAGGCTGTTCTGCAGTTTGACTGAATTGTCATTTGCTTGTTTCGACTCAAGGGAAACATCTGGTTTCTCCCTGCAATGTAGACAAACTGCTCTTATTCTGAAGCTGTCATCCATGAAAGGCATGGTTTGGGCTCAATAGGTTTGCTTATGAAAGGCTTGGGGTCCCTCTCTACAGAAATAAACAGCTCTAGTCACTGGAAGCTTGTTCCCTGTTATAAACTCCAACTGAGAGATGACTTAGGTGAAGAGACGGAAGTTGAAAGGGGTAAATTTACTAGAAGACATTTAATGATTTAGGATGTGGTGGGCAAAGAATTTTCCACTTAACTTTTGCAAAAGTCTCTTACCTAGCTTCTGTAGAGTGTCTGCAAATGTATTTAAAAATCCTCAAGCCTTGAGTTTAGCCATGTGGTGTTACGGGATCCAGAAGAGAAGAAAGATCTTAGGGGAAGATTCAAAGTTCTGTTTCTCCAGTTCATAGGACAGGGCCAAGCTTTCCTGTGTACTTTATAAAGAAGATGATACTGGGTGTTTTTCCTTACCTTTCCGACCAGCTACATAGTTATGGGGCCAGTGTGAAATGAAAATGTGGGGCATTTAAAAAAAATTATTGAGAATTTTAAGATGATAGCAATAGTGCATTTATGCAAGCAGGGGGCTTTAGTAGGCTCTGAGGGAGCCAGACGAACGAGTAAAATAGGGGTGCTTGGGAAGTGTGCCTGCTGCCTTCTCAGTGGAGTGTTGGGAGAATGTTGTCTTTCCAATTGAATGAGCTGCAAGGAGAGTTCCTGCTCTCTTTGGAGATGGGTAATAATCACTGCAAGTGGGCTGTTTTTTCTTTCTTGTGTCACTTTTTGAAGAGGCTCTGCCAGATTGCTTCTCTGTATCCTGTTTCTCTTTACTCATTTCTAATCATCTAACTGTTTGGTTTAGTGGATGTTCTCCTGTCCCTCTGTAAATATAAAGACTGAAGCCCAAGACATAATGAAACTTGAGGCTTAGTGGGTCTGTCTGTAGCACACCAGGGTTCAGGCCATAGGGCTGAATTTAGCATGTTTTATGAAAATAAGGCATCATGAAATGCTAGGTGTTCACTTAGTAGCATGATATCCTCGCACCAGGGGAGTCCAGATGTCCTAGCAGCAATTGTGGCTTGGTCTAGCTTGTCACCAAGCTTTCTACAAGTTGAGTGCTTCTTGTTGAGTGCTTTCTAGAAGTCAGTAGTATTCGTATGCAGACCCTTTGGTGCCAGTTCTACTTATAATGACAAAATTTAGTGAAATACAAAAATGAGTTAAGATCAAACCCGGTGGAACCTATTGAAGAGAGTTGTGTCAATAGAAATAATTTGAATGCTTTGAAAAATCTCAGTAGTGGTGAATTAAAAAACACATGGCATTAAATTACCTTCAAAGTGTAGAACAGTGTGAGAAATTGTGGAAATGTAGAGTTGTGCACTCAGATTATTTCATAAGTGTCAAGCTCTTCATAAAGCTAGAGAAGCAGAGGTAGGAGTCCTAGTAAGTGAGCACTGGGTATTTGTTGAATGAATGACTACACTGAGGGGAGTGCAGGTTCCTGATTCCCATTTCGCTCTTGCTATGGGACTTGTACTTATTGAAGGGGTTTGAAGATCATTATTTATAATCTCTCAGCTGAACATTTGCAAGTTAAATGTGCTTACTACAAGACACCAGGAATGTAAAGATTTTACAGTGCTCCCTTGTGTAAAAATTGGGCCCATCCCTAGAATAAAGGCCCACGTCCTCTCCGGCCTTGCTCACAGGGTGCTGCATCACCTGGCCCCGACCAGCCCCTCCACCTTCATCTTTTGCTGTTCCCTGCCTTCCACGTGGTGCTTCAGGTCTTGCTGGAGGTGTCCAGCCTTGGGTCATGTGCATGCCATGCACCCCTCACAGGCACCCCTTTCTCGCATCCACGCCACCTTCTCACCTGTTATTGGCACCCAGGGTGTCATTCGTCTGGTTAATTCCGGCCTCAGCTCTGATGCAGCGAGTTTGTTGACGCCTACCCCTTCAGGTCCCCACTCCCATCTGTTCCCTGTGTGTTTATTAAACCCCTGCTCTCCACTTGAATCTGAGTTCTGGGTATCCCTAGCNGTAGGCTCTGAGGGAGCCAGACGAACGAGTAAAATAGGGGTGCTTGGGAAGTGTGCCTGCTACCTTCTCAGTGGAGTGTTAGGAGAATGTTGTCTTTCCAATTGAATGAGCTGCAAGGAGAGTTCCTGCTCTCTTTGGAGATGGGTAATAATCACTGCAAGTGGGCTGCTTTTTCTTTCTTGTGTCACTTTTTGAAGAGGCTCTGCCAGATTGCTTCTCTGTATCCTGTTTTTTTGTTTTTTGGTTCCTCCCCCCCCCCCCAAGAACATTTATAGAAAGCTTAGAATAGTGGTTGATGTGATGTTAGAAATTATGTTTTGGGCCCTTTCTACAATCTTAAGCGTTTTCTCACTGTGTGAGTCAGTCAGTCCTAGCCACTGAATGCTCGGCTCTTCCTCACCTCTAACTTTGGTCCCTCTGTTCTCTCCCTCCTCTTTCTCCCTTTCTAGCTGAGTCTTCCCTACCAACTTGTGAGCTCCTTAGATACTGATATTTTCTTTTATTCAGATGTCAACAGCCAATCCTAGTGCCGGCTGATGGAAAATTGCCAGTAAATGTTGGAATAGAAATATCAGTATCTGCTTTCTCCTCTCTTTTATTATTCAAAACACACACACACACACACACACACACACACACAGAGACACACACACCATGTCCAGCATGCAGACCCAAACAACATATTTTTGACATATTTTGACAAAATACTGACTTCTAGAAAGCAACCTGGCATGCAAAGTCTGCATTTATGGTCAGCACCTTGCATTAGCTCAGTAGAATGGGAGTCTGGGGGTCCATCTTTGTTGAAGCTGCAAAGCCAAGGCTCATCCCCCTAAAACACTGAAATGCTAATGAGTGAGCCATGGCTAGGAAATACAAACGACCTCCTGATGGTGTGGCTCCCGCAGGCCTCCTGAGATGGAGCCAGAGACCTGCTGGCTGACTGTCAGGTACAGTAGGAGTGTTGCCATGAAGGATCGGCCTGCTGGGGTTACTCAGAAACTGCTCTGCAAACACAGCGGATTAAAGGGTTTTTGTTGAGGTAGAGCAGATGGACAGAAAGAGGCAGAGTTCAAATTAACTGATCATAAATCAGGGCTCAGTTGCAGAAGGGAAAAATCTGGGCCTAGTCACTTAAAAATTTCAGCTAATTTAATTTGTTTTTATTTTTCTCTTTAGAAATGCAACCTCATGCTTATTGTAAGAAAATTAATGTGAAGAATTTAGAAAATATCTATGCCAGAGAAAGGGATGAATCCCTCATATCCCCAGAAAGAATCACTGCCAGTCCTTTCAGTATAATCCTCCTGATTTTGTCCTCTGTCCCGCTAACATACACATGTATACAAAGGCAATTATTATTTATTAAGAATTAAAACATACTCTCTTCGAGTTAGATTTTAAGAGAAAACTCGTAACTAGGGCTTGATGATCTGAACACAGGTGTGATCGTTTAGGTCAGGCCAGCAGCATAAATTTTAGTAATAAAACCAAAGGCAATGTGTAAATTTATGTTTGGGAAAGTTGGGGCAAGCTCAGGTGAAGGAAAAGTTCATTGGCGCTGAAGGCCATGTTGAATTTACGATCTTCCTCCCTTAAGCGCACCAGAAAGGTTCGTCCACGTGTGTTCTTTCTGTCGCCCCCTAGTGGAACAAGCGGAGTGGTTCAAGCAGTCAAAGAATTCTGCCGATCAGTCCCTCTATTTCTAATCACCTAACTGTTTGGTTTAGTGGATGTTCTCCTGTCCCTCTGTAAATATAAAGACTGAAGCCCAAGACATAATGAAACTTGAGGCTTAGTGGGTCGGTCTGTACCACACCAGGGTTCAGGCCATAGGGCTGAATTTAGCATCATGTGTTATGAAAATAAGGCATCATGAAATGCTAGGTGTTCACTTCGTAGCATGATATCCTTGCACCAGGGGAGTCCAGAAGTCCTAGCAGCAATTGTGGCTTGGTCTAGCTTGTCACCAAGCTTTCTACAAGTTGAGTGCTTCTTGTTGAGTGCTTTCTAGAAGTCAGTAGTATTTGTATGCAGACCCTTTGGTGCCAGTTCTACTTATAATGACAAAATTTAATGAAATACAAAAATGAGTTAAGATCAAACCTGGTGGAACCTATTGAAGAGAGTTGTGTCAATAGAAATAATTTGAATGCTTTGAAAAATCTCAGTAGTGGTGAATTAAAAAACACATGGCATTAAATTACCTTCAAAGTGTAGAACAGTGTGAGAAATTGTGGAAATGTAGAGTTGTGCACTCAGATTATTTCATAAGTGTCAAGCTCTTCATAAAGCTAGAGAAGCAGAGGTAGGAGTCCTAGTAAGTGAGCACTGGGTATTTGTTGAATGAATGACTACACTGAGGGGAGTGCAGGTTCCTGATTCCCATTTCGCTCTTGCTATGGGACATGTACTTATTGAAGGGGTTTGAAGATCATTTTTTTTTTCCTTTTTGTCTTTTTTCGTGACCGGCAATGGATTGCAACCCTCAGTGTCGCGCCCGTACCGGACCGGGACCAGCAACGGGATCGCAACCCTCGGTGTTGCGCCCGCACCTGGCTCAGCCAGTGAGCAGCCGGTCTGTATGTGGGATCTGAACCCTCGGCGGGAGCACCGCCGCACTCCCAAGTGGCGCACTGTAGCAGTGCGCCACCGGGCCGGCCCCTGAAGATCATTATTTATAATCTCTCAGCTGAACATTTGCAAGTTAAATGTGCTTACCACAAGACACCAGGAATGTAAAGATTTTACAGTGCTCCCTTGTGTAAAAATTGGGCCCATCCCTAGAATAAAGGCCCACGTCCTCTCTGGCCTTGCTCACAGGGTGCTGCATCACCTGGCCCCAACCAGCCCCTCCACCTTCATCTTTTGCTGTTCCCTGCCTTCCACGTGGTGCTTCAGGTCTTGCTGGAGGTGTCCAGCCTTGGGTCATGTGCATGCCATGCATCCCTCGCAGGCACCCCTTTCTCGCATCTCACGCCACCTCCTCACCTGTTATTGGCACCCAGGGTGTCATTCGTCTGGTTAATTCCGGCCTCAGCTCTGATGCAGTGAGTTTGTTGACGCCTACCCCTTCAAGTCCCCACTCCCATCTGATCCCTGTGTGTTTATTAAACCCCTGCTCTCCACTTGAATCTGAGTTCTGGGTATCCCTAGCTTTAGAACACCTGGCATACAGCAGGCTCTCAGTTAATATTGCTTGAATGTTGAGTGAATAATCAGTGCCTTCTGTGTGCTGGGCACTGCTCCAGGTCCATCTTCAGAGGGGGAAGTTTTCCCCCTTTCTGCTCTCCGAGGACCCAGGACTCACTGCTGTCACATCATGTGCCACTTTGCACTGACAGCATCTGTCTGGCTGGTGTTCTCACCAGGTCGTGTGCTGCCAACCAGAGCCTGTGCACCATAGTCAGCTCTCCATTTGTTTTTGTATGGCCAGAGAGCTAAGGGTGGTTTTCACATTTTAAAATGTAAAATGTAAATGTACAGAAGACTGTCAGCCTTTTGGGGAGAACAGTTGTTGCAGGAATCAAGGACATTACCTCTTGGCACTCTTCAGTTTCTGGCCCTTCACAGGACAAGTGTGTCCACTCCTGTGCCAGGCTCTGGGCTTTTTAAGGCTTTGGGGACTTTCATCTTTGAACTCCCAGGATGTAGCACTCAATGGTGTTTTTTTGAGTTGAACTGAACTCACGACTTCTTACTCCATACTCGGAGTTAGACGTGAGTGTGATTCCTGACGTGAGTGTGATTCCTGGTGCTGATGGGTTCTAGCTCCGAGACTTGGGGAAGATGGAGTGTCCTAGGCCTGCTTTCCTTCTCTGAAAACTGGAGATGATAATAATACCTTCTTCTGACTGCTGTTGATGGATTGAACAAAGCCATCAACCTCGGTACAGTGCTTAGCACAGAGTTAGTGTGTTTGATGTTAGCTTTTAATGTTTATCCAGATAAACATTCAGCAAAAATTACATAGTCTGAGCATAATCCTATAAACCAAACTGTAGAGCAATTGTAAATTAAAAAGTAAATCAGTCATTTTGGGTTAGCTTCTTTCTTTTTGGTGGTGTTGAAAATTAAGAGTTGACTTTTTCCTCATGGATCTGACTCTTAATTTTCAGCCCTATTTCTGGTTGTGTTTTTTTTTTTTTTTTTTGAGGCTGATTAGAGTCTTATGGTGCTGATTTAAAAAAGCTTCTAAGTCACTATTAAGACAGACTAGACTGTCTTTCTCGAAGGGCATGGGTTATTCCAGTGCCCTGTGAAGTGGGGATTTAATTTTTGGAGCCGTCACTGCAGCAGGTTAACTTTTGCTTAGAGAGACAGGAGATAATGACACTGGGGGAGAGGGAAGTGGCAGGTGGGGGCACACACACTTCTGGGTGTACTGTAAATATGACTTTGCGACTGGTGGATGCTCAACAAAGACATACTGAATTGAAGCGAATTAAGACAGTGATGTATCTTTGCAGGGACAGTAAAGGTGAAGAGTTCCAGCATCCAAGTTGGAGATCTCATCATTGTTGAAAAGGTGAGTGGAGCCTCCAAGCTTGTCACAGGCTGGGCTGCTGTCAGTATGTGCGGCCGGGATGTCTTTGCCACCACTGCATGGATCCTAACATGTAATTTGTGTATCTGGTAGACAAATTGAATGATGCTTTTTGGGATTCCATCCAACAGCTTTGCCTGGGGAGAATAATTTCTTTCCTATGCAATTCACACAAAATACTTTTTTAAAGTTTGTGTGAGCTGATTAGCCAGCATTTCCTGTTTACAAACACAAGTTTTGATTTCCTGTTCGATGTGTTTATTGTTTGGGGATTTAAAAAAAATAATAATCCATCATAAAATCTTTCCTAGAATACTGCTTGCTACATAGACACTTAAAAATATTTACCTAATTTACCTTTTGAGCAGTTTCAGCCTGCATTTTCTGACTTAAACATTGTGCTTGTCTACTGTTTTATAGGGAGCAGAGGTTAAGTGTAACACGAGAACGTTAAAAAGGCCAAAAATGCACTTTTAAAAATAGCAGTGTTAATATGTTTGTTACTTCAACAAACACTCGTATCTTTTTCTTCTATATATATTTGGAAGGTATTGGATTTTGGGGTGGCCCTGGAGAGTCTTGGAATAATATTTGATTAGAAAAGAGTTGTGTCTTAACTTGTTTCTGTAGGAATTGAACTCTGTGCTCTTTTAAAAGGATTAAATCCAAGAACTCAAAGTCGATTTGAGGTGAAGTGAAATGCTTTCGGGTGGCAGCTCAGAACCACACAAACCCTCTTTATGTTATCAAGTACTTTTCTGTTCATGATTAAACGGGGGCTTCTGTTGGCTTCTCTCTTTTTTTGAGAATGGCTTGTGTTACTTCTTACTACTTTACTTCCTTATTAAAATTCCACTGCAAGCCAGACATCAAGCTGGAAAATTGGTGGAAACAGAAAGCATGAGCAGAGTGTGTCTGTCTTGAATATCAGCAGACACCCTGGAAGACAGCCAGCGGGGTAGTGGGCTTTTGCGCCTGTGTACCCTGGCTGTAATTTCAGGAGGGAATGGTTGGACTTGCCAGCAAACTAGAAGCTCTCTTTCCAAGATAAGATTTTAGTAGAGGATTAGTAAAGTAACAGCCGTGTGTAAGATTTTTCAGATTCAAAACAAAATAAATCCCCAAATCTGCCTTTGACAAAGGAAGAGACTTAAAAGAGGCTGTGGATTTGGGTCGTTCCCCACCTCCTCCAACCTGAGGGGTTGGGGTAGGGGCGTGGAAACCCTTGCACATAGATATTCACAGTAACAGGCTTTCTATTCATAACAGAACCAGCGGGTCCCTGCTGACATGATCTTCCTGAGGACATCAGAAAAAAATGGTAAACATCTGAGATCAATTTGGAAAATAACCATTAACCTTTCAGTGGTAATTTGGCAAAATAATCATTTGAAAATGTAACAGAAGTCGATTATCATTTTGGAGCCCTAGAGGTGAGTCAAAAACATCTTTTTTAATAGAACAGTTGTCTTCTCAGAAAGCGTTTTTGGGGCTCGCAAGCCAATAGATTTTGATCATGTAAAAGATACAGCGACTTGGACGCCCATGGACTCACAGCTGGTAAAATCACACATGGGTTTTTCTCTCTGGGCTGCATTAAACCCAACTTCAGGAGGTGGTGGAACGAGGAAGTGTCTGTAATAATAGAAGCAAACAGAAATCCGCTCTCTTCTAAGGCAACACCAGGCAGTGTGGGGTGAGATGGGGCAGGAGAGAAACTGGGCAGAGAGGTGGGTGCCTTTTCTGTCCTTGCTCATGAGTTGCGGAGCCGCGCCCGCCGCGTCCACCGAATTTATTTATTGTCACAACCAGTGTTTGCGGGAGTGAATCTCTCTCACTCCTGAGCTGGCTGCCACCATTGTCTGCCCACCCTATCCATTGACTCAAAATTGCCATACTTTTTATTTTTGTTATTTAAGTTGTTCTGAGGAAACAAGGCTGTTTTCTTTTTCTTGCTTATCTGACACAATTGGAGGTTTCTCAACATCTGAAAAATTTCCATTCATGTTCCTTTGAGATTGCTGTGACCTATTTTATTACGAATCAAATGAAAGTACAAATAACATTTTATGGCAATAATATATTAGAAGTTAGGAGATGGGATGGAAGGCACTAGATTAAAACAGTCTTCTTTTAAAAAGTGCAGCTTTGTCCTCAAATTGGTTCTTGTGTCCTATGCAATGAAGACGGAGGATTGTGGATCAGGGCCCCCAATTACGGATTAGGACACCTGATATGCTCTCCCTTTCTTCTAAAAAAAAAGTATTTTACCTTAATAGTTCTTAGAAGTCTTACCTGCAGTGTCAGTGAATTGAATACATTTTCTGTCTGATGAAATACATAGCTAATTGCATGGACTTGTGTGTAAGACTGAAGTACACATCTACAAAACGTGTAGGCTGATGATAACAGCAGACCCTGGGGTAGCACCGTCCCTGGGTCAGTGCTGTTCTGAGCACTTTGCACAGATCAACTCTTTTATCCTCACAACATCCTTGCGAGGTTGATGCTGTTACTATCTCCATTTTTACACAGGAGGAAACTGAGGTTCAGAGAGGAAAAGTAACTGCCTAAGGCCCAAAGCTACTAGTAAGCAGTAGAGCCCAGACCTGCACCCAGGCAGCCTGACGCCTGAGAATGTGCTCAGAACCCTTGCCCGGGACGGCCTCTAATGCTGCTTGCCCTGTGCTGGCCACCGAACCCTTACAGCAAGCTTGTGAGGTCTATGTTTCTCCCCGTTTTATAGACCAGGACGCACTGTGGCTTAGCAAGTTCAGAAACTAGCCTAGCATCCTGCTGTGAGTGAGCAGTGGAAGGAAGATTTGAACTGAGATCCCTCTGACCCCAGAGCTTATGGGGGAAGGAGGAAATAGTGTATTCATTTTCCCTATTGGTCCCTGGTCATTGACTGGCTGTTTTTACAAGGACCAGAGCAGGAGCTGCCCAGAGCTGGCAAGGGAAGGATTCTCGACTTGCAGGTGAGCACATGGTGCCCAACTTCCTCCTACAGGGTCTTGCTTCTTGCGGACGGATCAGCTGGATGGGGAGACAGACTGGAAGCTGCGGCTTCCCGTGGCGTGCACGCAGAGGCTCCCCACGGCTGCCGTGAGTAACTCTCCCTGTGCAGAAGCAGCCCCTGCCAACCGTGTCCTTGCAGGGCTCTCAAACTCAGATATGCCCTTGGGGGCCAGACGGTGGGGGGTGGGGTGGGGAGAGGAGACTCAAATGTGAAGTGGGGCCAGTTGGGGAGTGTGGGGTTCTGAAGAGCCTTGAGTGCTTCTTGGTTTTCATTAGTGTGGACATGCCAAATACAGACCCTGCATGCAGGGAAGCTCAAAATCCTAAGAAACTCTGGCGAGGTACCTGGGGAAAAAGAAAAGAAAAGAGCATGTCCTTCCTCTGTCCAAAGCTTCCAAAGGCTTCTCATCTTACTGAGAATCAGTTCTAGGGTCCATGCTGTTGTCCTCAGCCCCGTGCAATCTGTTCTCGGGGTTCTTCCATGTTGTAGCATATATCAGATGGTTGTTCCTGAGTAGCATTCCATTGCATATTGAATGGATGACATTTTGTTTATCTGTTCATCCATCAGTCGATTCTCACTTGCTTCTACCTCTTGGCTATTGTGAATAATGCACATGCTGTGCAAATATCTCTTCGAGTCCCTGCTTTCAGTTCTTTTGGGTTTATACACAGAAGAGGAGCTGCTGGGTCATACGGACTTTCCTTTCTTGTCTAAGGGGATGGCCACAGTAGTTGGCCAAATGTAATTTAAATGCTCAGAATTGGCATGCCCACATGTAGTCTGAAAGGATTAAGTGGAACATGGAAGCTTTTCCTGTGTTTGTGTCACATGCATTGATGCTACTCCTTATCTGTGAGGAAGGAGCAGGTGGGAGAAAGTTCTGTGTCTTAATATTGAGTTAACATAATAATAGATGTGGCCACTGTACTAATGATTTTTCATGGCTAATAAAAAGTGAAAGAGCACAATCATTGCTGTTAATTTTTAAACCAGGAATTCTAGAGCAGTGAGTTTCTAACTGCAGTCCAGGAGCCCCTGGGAACTTTTAGAAGGCACTGTCATGCCCGTGAGATGGAGCTAACCTAATGAGCAGGCTCTGATTTTGTCTGGGGAATGTGTTTACTTCCTGGTTAGAGTTCACCAAAGGAAAGATTCTGGTCCTCAAAATGACTTGAAGGACTGTTCGAGAGACAGTTTAGAAGAGCTTCAGAGTGAAGATGCCATTACCTTCCTCAGCATGGAGTTGCATTTCTTGGAGTGTGCTTTGGAAGTGTCACCCAGTTTAATAAATGCTCACTTTGCCCCTCATCTGGTCCAGGCCTTGGCTGGGGCTCAGAGAGAGATGGGGTACCACCGTGTCTATGGCAGGGAGCTCTCGGCCTTGTGGGCTTAGGGGGCCTGAGTGGGGA
>NW_007730447.1:55342-61206 GCF_000696425.1 Galeopterus variegatus | reverse complement strand
GAGCCATCCTCAAGAGCCTTCCTGTTAGGTAGCAAAAGCCACTGAGAAAAATTGGCTGAAGATAAATCCCCTGTCATCATGCCATCTATATGTGTGAGTGTGTGTGTATACACGACATCATAACAGTACGTTTTAGCTGGGCCATTAGCTTGTTACGTGAGCTGGGCCCCACATTGCCATTTCCTCCCGGAACTCCCTGAGCCAGTGCGTGGTCATTCCCTGTTCCTGCTCCCCGGGGCTCTCTGTTTCTGGACTTTGCCCTTCCATGCTGTGTTCTGGCCTTCCTTTCTTCCTCCTGGGCTTTACTTCTGTCCCCTGCCCTGCCGTTCTCTTTCCCGCTGCCCACCGCCCCTTCCTCTTCCTTCATTCCTTGTTCTAGCAGTGACTGCCTGTACCTGTCATAGGCCACTTCACATGTTCTGCTTTGAAGTGCAGTTTTTGCCAAGGTGTTTTACTTCTACGCTGTCTTATCACCTAACGTTGGCTTCTTGTTTGCTTTGCTTTTTTTTAATTGTGGCAAAATACATATGAAATTTACCACTGAGCAATTTTTTTTTTTTTTTTTTAAATGACCGGTAAGGGGATCTTAACCCTTGACTTGGTGTTGTNGGCCCCCCACTGAGCAATTTTTAAGTGCACAGTTCAGTGGCACTGAGTACATTAATACCATTGTGCAGCCATCACTGCCATCCAACTCCAGAACTCTTCATCTTGCAAAACTAGAACTCTGTCCGCATTAAACAATAACTCCTCGTTCCTCCCTCCACCCAGTCCTGGCAACCACCCTTCTGCTTTCTGTCTCTATGAATTGACTACTCTAAGTACCTCATGTAAGTGAAATCATGTCATCCTTTGTGTCTGGCTTATTTCACTCAATGTAAGGTTCTCAAGGTTCTTCCATGTTGTAGCATGTGTCAGAATTTCCTCCCTTTTCGAGGCTAGTATTCCACCGTGTGTATATACCACATTTCATTTATCCGTTCTTTCATTGATGGGCACGTGGGTTGCTTCTGCCTCTTGGCTATTGTGAATAATGCACGTGGGTGTACAGATATCTTTTTGAGTCCCTGCTTTTGGTTCTTTTGGGTATATACCCAGAAATGGAATTGTTGGATCATATGGTAAATCAGTGTTTAATTTTTTGAGGTACTGTCATACTGTTTTCTAGAGTGACCAAACTATTTTATGTTACCACCACCAGTGCACAAGGGTTCCAATTTCTATACATTTTTCTATACATTTTATGTTTGTTTTTTGATAGAAGCCATCGAATGGATATGACATGTCTGCCAGCACTTGCTATTTTATGTTTGTTTTTTGATAGAAGCCATCGAATGGATATGACATGTCTTATTCCTTTTTCCTATACATTTTATGTTTGTTTTTTGATAGAAGCCATCGAATGGATATGACATGTCTTATTCCTTTTTCAGCCCTTTCTAGGGCTTTGCACAGAGTAGATGTCCAATAACCATTTGCTGATTGAGCAAGTATTTTCTTTGGCACAAACAAATCTTGGAAGCCAGAGTTTAGCAAAGGGGGATCTGCCCATTTCAAGGGTATTAATAGCTGTGTAGTGTCACCTGTCCCATCAAGTTTGGAAAATGCTGGATGAACACAGATTAACAGATGTCTTTGCTGTAGAGTCTCTCAGAGTGTCTTGGGATATTATATGTAACAACTCCTAAACTTATTTACTAAATGGAGGTTTTTCTTCTTGTTTCCACCTGCCTTGTAATTTTGAGAGCCCGTTGCTCTGTTTGGAAAATACAGTTGCTTCTGAAAAATAGTGGGTGCCTCCTGAAATCTTTTGAATCATAAGCTGACATTGTTTTAATTCTGAAATGTTACCTCTCTTGAACAGGATCTTCTTCAGATTCGATCGTATGTATATGCAGAAGAGCCACATATTGACATTCACAACTTTGTGGGAACTTTTACCAGGGTAAGTAAGCTTATCTTAATAGAATCCTGCTTTAAAATATGCGTGGGTAAGGAAGGCCTGCAAAGTGGTGTTGACAGTTCTTTGTCAGGAAGTCGTTTTATGCCAGATTNTGACCAAACTATTTTATGTTACCACCACCAGTGCACAAGGGTTCCAATTTCTATACATTTTTGCCAGCACTTGCTATTTTATGTTTGTTTTTTGATAGAAGCCATCGAATGGATATGACATGTCTTATTCCTTTTTCAGCCCTTTCTAGGGCTTTGCACAGAGTAGATGTCCAATAACCATTTGCTGATTGAGCAAGTATTTTCTTTGGCACAAACAAATCTTGGAAGCCAGAGTTTAGCAAAGGGGGATCTGCCCATTTCAAGGGTATTAATAGCTGTGTAGTGTCACCTGTCCCATCAAGTTTGGAAAATGCTGGATGAACACAGATTAACAGATGTCTTTGCTGTAGAGTCTCTCAGAGTGTCTTGGGATATTATATGTAACAACTCCTAAACTTATTTACTAAATGGAGGTTTTTCTTCTTGTTTCCACCTGCCTTGTAATTTTGAGAGCCCGTTGCTCTGTTTGGAAAATACAGTTGCTTCTGAAAAATAGTGGGTGCCTCCTGAAATCTTTTGAATCATAAGCTGACATTGTTTTAATTCTGAAATGTTACCTCTCTTGAACAGGATCTTCTTCAGATTCGATCGTATGTATATGCAGAAGAGCCACATATTGACATTCACAACTTTGTGGGAACTTTTACCAGGGTAAGTAAGCTTATCTTAATAGAATCCTGCTTTAAAATATGCGTGGGTAAGGAAGGCCTGCAAAGTGGTGTTGACAGTTCTTTGTCAGGAAGTCGTTTTATGCCAGATTGGAGATGAGATTTCTATAAGGAGGCCCTTCCTTAAAAGCTGACATATTGTTTGTTAGTAAGGTGGACACAGTTCTTTGTCAGGAAGTCATTTTATGCCAGATTGGAGGTGAGATTTGTAAGAAGGCCTTACCTTGAAAGCTGACATTGTTTCTCACTGAGGTAGACACAACTGGAATTTTCTTCCAGGCTCAGAGAAGCTTGAATTACCTGACAAGGTAGAGAGGCAAGTGTTATTATAATTAATGTTAACTCTGCTGTCTGAAAACAGTTACTCTGTCTCCTTCAGATGGGACCGTGTCCTTTTTTATTCATGCAAATCCTCTCTGCCATTTTTGTAACTTATGAGCCACTTCCAGATCTTTCCAAATAGAAATTAAATTCAAATTTAAATTGTTTGAGGAATATGGGGCAATAGACTTATAGAATCCATGTTAAATGGTCTGTGTTCTCTTTCTGTGCACATAAGACTGGTCTGCAAAGAGCCTAATGGATTTGCTTATGCGTCTTAGTTCTTACCTTGTAAAACATCCCTTTGGTATTAGTGACCTGCACTTCTTAAACACAAGCCAGCTTTGACCAGTATTTCTGTGGGAGATGAACTCTGCAAGGACAGTAGTTGGGGAGCCTGGCCCTCCTCTCCTGGCTGAGCTATAGGCTTCCACACTGCTGCGCCCAGTCTGATCGGGTAGAGCACTTCTCCTGTGTTGGCAGGAGGAGGCTAGAAGCAGCCTGCGGATCCAGACCAAACCTTGGTAGAACGTGTATCTGTTTGGTCTTTTTCAGGAAGACAGCGACCCTCCCATCAGCGAGAGCCTGAGCATCGAGAACACGCTGTGGGCGGGCACCGTCATCGCATCGGGTGAGGCGCCAGTTTTAAGGAATGTGTTAGCAATTTGAAAAGGAAAGAAAATCCTTTTGTAATTAGAATAATCACCTGTCAGTTGGGAAAATTGGTCGCTAGGCAAATGGCATTTTCCACTTGTTCCCGCACCTCCAGGGAATTAAGCTGATACCTAATTGCAGCTCGGACCCTTGTAGGCGTCTGGAGGAGATGCTTTCTGGGGCCTTTTCTGCAGCATCCACTCTGGGAATAGCTCCTAATTGCCACTTCAGATTGACATTCTAATCTGTACCAGAAACTGAGTTGGCCTGGATGCTCTGGCCTGAAGGTGTGTCCATGCGCGCAGCCAAGCAGGAGCTGCCTGGATAGGGCCCCAGCGACAGAAAAGGGCCTTGGCCTGATTTGGAGACAAGATGAAGTGGACATCAGTGCCTTTTAATATTTTGTTTTTGGAGGGCAGCTGGCCAGTACAGGGATCTGAACCCTTGACCTTGGTGTTACAACACTGCCCTCTAACCAACTGGGCTAATTGGCTGGCCCTACCTTCCAATTTTGAATGCTGGGATGACACTGAGCAGAAGGTTCCCGGGGCTGAGTGTGGTCTACAGTAGCAGTGGGTGATCTTGGTGGCATGCAGCTGTGTGTCAGGCACTGTGCTGAGCGCTCTGTGTGTTTCACACACTTCACTTGACCCTATCAGCCCCTCGAGGGTGGTTACTACTACTGTACTCGTTCTGTACACGAAGGAGATGAGGCTCAGTGAGGTTCAGTAACTTGACCCAAGATCACCCAGTGGGTAAAAGGCAGAGTTGGCACCTGAACCCAGGCACTTTGCTTCAGAAGCAGAACTCATTGTGCAGCTATTATATTATTATTAACATAATGTTATAATTAATATGTTTTATAATTCCACCCTGGCAACTTTCTTTCTTTCTTTTTTTTTGAAAACTTTCTGTGTTTACTATTAGAGCATCAATTTTTTTCCCCTCCTCAAACATGGTATCTCTCCCCTTGATCCATTTTCCTCTGCTTGATGCTTCTTTGTGGCTCTTTAATGCAACAGACACTCAGTCAGAATCCTGCGTGACAAGGAGGAAAAGAACCAGCTCAAACTACACCCAGATTACTATGTGTCACCATTCACAGACTCACTACTTACTACTTAATGTAAAGGGTACAGATTAGCTCTCCCTTGAGTTTTTTTTTTTTTTTTTTGGCAGCTCTCCAGCTGAACCCTTGACCTTGGTGTTATGACACCACACTCTAACCAACTGAGCAACTGGCCAGCCTTCCCTTGAGGTTTTTGCTATGTGTCTTTTCCACTGCCTGCCTGTGTTTGCATCACAATCTGGAACATCTCTCAGTTCCAGTGATACCTAAAGGAGTGAGAAATTGGTCCTTAAAATTCTGCACAGCCACGCCACAGCCACAGCCACAGGCACAGCCACAGCCACAGGCACAGCCACGGCCGCCCAGGGCATGCACAACCTGTTCACACTCTGCCTCTCCCCTCCCACTTACTTGTCCACCCAAATCTCTGAACTGGTTACTCTTCCTCACAGGTTTTTCTTCACTTTTAAGTCATTTACTAACAAGTAATTGTTCTTTTTATTCTTTGATAATTTGACTAAAAAATAAGCATCTCGTTTCAATCTGCATTTCCTACACTGTGTAGGAGGTTGGTCGTCTTTCATCTGTTTTGTGTCTTCCCCTGTCAGTTACTTATTCCTGTCCGTCGGTCATCTTTCTATTGTAGTCTTTATCTCTTTCTTATTCATTTGTAGGAGTTTCTCATTTCTCGTGCATATGCCTTGTATTCTTTTTTCCCACCCAAATTTGTCATTTTTTAAAAAACTTTATTGTGTATTTTATAAAGAGTTAAAAATATTATTTTTATTCTTCTGTAGTCTGTTAGGTGGTAAATGGAATCTTGTTATTGTCAGTTTTGATTTAATCGTGAATATGGTTGGACATCTTTCCACAAGTGAGCCATTTCATAATATTTTGGTCTGCTTTCCTTTTGGGTTCTTCTTTTTCTTATTAATTTGTAAGAATGTTTTGTAGAAGAAAGAATATCAAACTGTCACCTGTCATGGGTTACAAATATTTTTCTCACGGCTTATTCTTTGTCTTTTGTTTTTGTGTATGATAGGCTTTGTTTGATTTTATCATATAGAAGGTTAAAATTTTTATATTGTCAACATTTT
>NW_007730447.1:53131-54446 GCF_000696425.1 Galeopterus variegatus | reverse complement strand
TCTCTGCTTTAAAATTATAAAAATATATATACTGACATTTTCTTACAGTGTTTATATAGTTTTGTATTAGAATATTTGATGCATCTGGAATTTATCTTGGTTTAAGGGGTGGAGTTAGGACAACTAACTAGCAAGGATATCTTACCTTGGCTCAAATCTCAAGCTCTGGACACTTGTGCCCAGTCTGTGTTTGCCGCCTTGTTTGAAGAGGCAGCCTTGTGGAGAATGGAGACATGAAATGAAAAAGCAACACACTGAGGGGTGGAGAATATCTGTGTCAGGTGCCTGTCTCTGTGGGTGGAATAGAGAGGTGTTAAAGGAGATCAGAACAAGATGAGATTAAAATCACCGGGTCCTGCTGGACTTGGCATGGGCGGGGCTGGAGTGCCTGGAAGCTTGCTATGTGCGCATCTTCTCACCAGGAAGAAAAGTACATAAATCCTAAATATAGCACTTGATGGATGATAGAGTTTGGATGTGTTGTCCCCTCCAAAACTCATGTGGAAATTTGATCCCCTGTGTGGCAGTGTTGGAAACTGATTGAGTCTTGGGGGTGGATCCCTTATGAATGGATTAATGCTGTCACTGGGGGAGGGGGGAGTAATGAGTGAGTTCTCCCTCTGTTAGTTCCTGCGAGAGCTGGTTGTTTATAGGACCCTGGCACCTTCTCTCTCTCTTGCTTCCTCTTGCCATGTGATCTCCTTGTACTCACCGGCTGCTGCCACTTTTCCACCATGAGTAGAAGCACCCTGAGGCCCATGCCAGATGCAACAGTCCCAGAATCGTAAGCCAAATAAACCTCTCTTCTTTATAAATCACCCAGTCTCAGGTATTTCTGTCATAGCAACACAAAATGGACTAATACAATGGATTTTAACAGGGAATGCCACATGTGACCAACAGTCAAATCAAGAAACAGGATATGGTCAGCCCCCCAAAGCTCCCCTCAACCCTCTTCCAGTCCCCCCAGCCCTACCTACAAGGTAACAATTACCTTGACTTCTCATAGCCTAGATTCATTTGGTTAGGCACTCGTTTTGATGATACTAACATTTCAGTAATAGATACGTTCTCATCTGTCTGGTTTTCCTTCTGGCAATTTTCTTCTTCCTTCCTGCTTTCCTTCTCTCCATGCAGCAAACCTTTATTGAGCGCCTATTGTATGCCAAGCTCCATTGCTAGGTCCCGGGGCTACAGTGGTGCCTTAGGAGATGCTTGTCTCTAGCCTCGTGAGATGGCTTGCTGGGAGTTTAAGATGGGTTACAGAGGAGATGGGAGGAAATGGGAGACAGTTCCATGTGTTTCCTCTGAAATA
>NW_007730447.1:51635-52969 GCF_000696425.1 Galeopterus variegatus | reverse complement strand
GTTCCTGCGAGAGCTGGTTGTTTATAGGACCCTGGCACCTTCTCTCTCTCTTGCTTCCTCTTGCCATGTGATCTCCTTGTACTCACCGGCTGCTGCCACTTTTCCACCATGAGTAGAAGCACCCTGAGGCCCATGCCAGATGCAACAGTCCCAGAATCGTAAGCCAAATAAACCTCTCTTCTTTATAAATCACCCAGTCTCAGGTATTTCTGTCATAGCAACACAAAATGGACTAATACAATGGATTTTAACAGGGAATGCCACATGTGACCAACAGTCAAATCAAGAAACAGGATATGGTCAGCCCCCCAAAGCTCCCCTCAACCCTCTTCCAGTCCCCCCAGCCCTACCTACAAGGTAACAATTACCTTGACTTCTCATAGCCTAGATTCATTTGGTTAGGCACTCGTTTTGATGATACTAACATTTCAGTAATAGATACGTTCTCATCTGTCTGGTTTTCCTTCTGGCAATTTTCTTCTTCCTTCCTGCTTTCCTTCTCTCCATGCAGCAAACCTTTATTGAGCGCCTATTGTATGCCAAGCTCCATTGCTAGGTCCCGGGGCTACAGTGGTGCCTTAGGAGATGCTTGTCTCTAGCCTCGTGAGATGGCTTGCTGGGAGTTTAAGATGGGTTACAGAGGAGATGGGAGGAAATGGGAGACAGTTCCATGTGTTTCCTCTGAAATAAGTAAAAAGGAAAATGATTTTGGTGAAAATGAGAATTCTGAAGTGGAGGGAGTGAGGTTGAAAGGGTTGATCAGTCTTTTTTCACTTTTTTTTTTTTTTTTTGGTGGGGGTGGCTGGCTGGTCTGGGGATCTGAACCCTTGACCTTGGTGTTACAACACTGCATTCTAACAACGTGGGCTAACCAGCCAGCCCAGGGTTTGTCAGTCTTAATCTCAGAGATTAACAATAATAATTCATCTTTTATTTGTCAGGCACTTTTTATTTACCAAGTATTTTGCTGCCATTCTCTTGTTTTGGTCTCACAGCATTAAATGAGGACATCTAATGGAATGCGGAACTGAGTTTCAGAGAGGTTAAGCAACTTGCCCAAAGTCACACAGCCTTAGAGAGGACATCTCCTGGGAGGAGAGGAGTGGAAGGCAAATTGGCACCTTGAAGATGCAGTCAAGATCTCAGAGTTCATGGGAAGCACATTGTGGAGTAGAAGTGGCATTTTCTTTTGTCTGAATTCCTCTCTTTGTGCTTGGTTATGTGGGGGTAGGAGGAGAGAGACAGAGAGGGAGATAGAGAGCAGTGATTCCATGATCCGATGACATTGCCATGCCCTTCAGTGGGCATATAAACATGAACATATGAGGAGCTGG
>NW_007730447.1:45368-51613 GCF_000696425.1 Galeopterus variegatus | reverse complement strand
TGGGATCCGAACCCTCGGGCGGGAGTGCCGCCGCACTTCCCGAGCGGCGCACTATCCAGTGCGCCACTGGGCCGGCCCAAGAAGTGGCATTTTCTTTTGTCTGAATTCCTCTCTTTGTGCTTGGTTATGTGGGGGGTAGGAGGAGAGAGACAGAGAGGGAGATAGAGAGCAGTGATTCCAGGATCCGATGACATTGCCATGCCCTTCAGTGGGCATATAAACATGAACATATGAGGAGCTGGGCATTTAGTCTTTCCTTAATTGGCCTCAGTTTCCCCTGCATCTCACTGAGTAGACATGTAACTGTGCTCTAATTCTATTGGAAACATGGAGCTAAATGCAAGCCATTTCCTTCTGGTGCTCAACTCAAGAAACAGCCAGCAAGAGTAATCTTAATTATGTAAGATTTTGTTTCTGTGTTCCCCTTAGAATGTAACCCGCCATTATCCTTTGAAAGAGAAATAAGAAAGCTTGCTGAGCAGTGCTGAGGGTCCACCTGCATTGGCTAGCATCACTCTGCAGAGGATGCAGTTGCCATGGTAATCCACACACTGCTGCAAAGCTGGGGAGTCCCTGGAGCGATGGAAAGGGAAGGGATGGGGAGGGCCAGGGCCTGGCAGAGAAGGTGGCCTGGCTATTACGGAGCCCAGCCTTCTAGCCCAGTTCTTCTCAAACTCTCAGTGGTGAGGGGCCAGTTTGTTGGGATTTCCCCCAGTCTGTCACAGATGGATTTGTGGTCCTACTACTGTGCAGGATCAGCATGCAGTCACACTGTGTGCTCCTTGCCACACGAATTTGATAATGCCCAGCTGGTCTATACCCAATCAATGAGATTTGTCCTCTGATCACATGCTCAAATGCAGCAGTAGTGTCACATTGCTTAAAAAGTTTCTGGATGCTCACCCTCAGGGTTCAGCATTTATCTCATTGTGGATGAGGTACAAACGGGTCATAGAGTAGTCTTGACCCCGGCAGAACCACGTTGTTCTGGATAGTTAGTAAGAACGTTGTGAAATGCCCAATGATGATCACCTCACCCATTGGGGAAACCAGGTGGGGACTGGGTGGGATTATCAAAGGAGTTCTGTGGTCTGTGGGCTGTGGAGGGTGAGAGTGAAGAGAATGCTGGCAGCAAAGAGGGACCTCAGAGGTGACAACATAGGGAAAGGGGATCAGAGGCCCGGGGGTGGAGAGGTACGGGTCAAGAGTTGCAACTAGGGCAGGGGACTTACAGCTTTGAGTAGGCTGGGCTGGATGGGGATGGCAGTGAGCTAAAGTACACGCCCGTCTAAAGGGGTGGCCGTCACTCAACACCAGCTGGTTATACTGTGAGGAATGTGGACCCGGTGTCACTGGATCCTCCACTTTTCCAGGAGAAGCCAGAGATGTCAGATTTTTTTTTTATATGAAAGCTCCTGAATTTAAAAGTTGGCAACCAATTCAAAACCTTGGGAACATGGTGCAGACCAAGCCGATGAGCACACGTGGGCTGCGGGGTGTGCTTTCTCTTGGAGTGGTAGCCACGCTCAGGATGGGTTCAGGGTTTGGTTCTCCTGGAGGCAGAGCTTTGGTCCTGAGCACAGGTAGGTGTTGGGTGGGAAGGGCCATTTTTAGCAGCATTCGATGGCATCAGGGTGGGCTGGGCCCATGTGGGATACACACCCCTTGTTATTACAGCCCACTCTAACCTGGGCATCAGGGACCGAAGCTGAGCTGTGTCTGCTCGGGAGTGGATACAGTGGCCGTGTGTCCACCCGAGCTCAGCCCAAGCTCGATTCCCACTGTCCGGCCATCTGCTACAGCGACAGGGGCCGCCTGCTTTCACAGGAGCCTGCCATCTGCCGAGTGCTGCCCTGGCAGGGGCCCACCTTAAGCAGGAGAACACCGTTAGCATTAAACTTGAGAGGGACTTCGGCGGCTCCTCCTAGGGCTCTTTGTCCAGAGACATAGTCACAGCACTGCATTAGGGTTGGGTTTTTTTTTTTTTTACTGCAGAGGTGTTGGAAGCTCTTTGAGTGTTGGTGTCTCCCACTGATGGTGCCATCCCTGAGAGTGAGGGGGGACAGGAGCAAAGGGTAGGTGTCTTCTCTTCCCAGCAGAGACTGAAATGTTTGTGTTCCTGGACTTTCCCTGAGAGCGCGGCAGGGCTGGCCCCTTCTCATGTTTCAGGTGTCAGCTCAGATGTCGTCAACTCAGAAGCTTCTCTGACTGCCCAGTACGAGCCGAGCTGTGTCCTCCCTCCTACCTCCCTGTCTCATCTGTCCCTCTGCCTGCATTTTGTCTGAGCCCCGCCCACTTGCCCTGCCGGTCTTGTTTCTTGGTTTCCTTCTTTATTGTCTGTCTTCCCTACTGTATTGAACGTTTTCTTGGCATACACTGAAAAGTAGAGACAGGCACATTTTTGATAGATATTGCCGAATTTTCCCCCAAATAGATTGTACCAATATACATTTCAGCCAGTGGAGTGTGTGATAAGACCCATTTCCCTGCCTCGTGGCTAACAATGGATGTTGTCAGTCCTCTGACTTTTTGCCAATCTAATGCGGATAGACTTTTATTTTGCATTTCTTTGATTATTCACTGTATTGAGCATCTTTTCTAATGTTAACTGGCCGTTTGTATTTCTTCTGTAAATTGTTTATTTTTAGAAGAATTGATGCCTTTCCTTATTGTGCCTGGAGGATGGGAGAGGGTGGGGAAGCTTTCAATAAAGGGGTGTCATCTGGTCAAGTTAGGCACAGAATCTGAAAGGAATCAGACTCACTAGGAAGAATGTGCTCTAAAAAGAAGGGTGTATTTAGAAGTTTCCATAATAGTTTATGAAGATAGGAATGTTCTGGGCACTGCTGGAAGCCTCTAAAGCCAGGGGTGCAAAGGACAAACCACTTTTCCCCCGACTCTCCTGCTAGTAGAGCCTGCTGGACCCCATAGACCGGATGCCGTATATCTTCGCTGTCCCCTGAGGCAGTCAGTAGCCTGTGTAGCTATTGAATACTTCAAATGTGACTAGTAAGAGTGGGGAACTGTATTTAATTTTAATGGAACTTAAATAGTTGCATGTGGCTTGTGTCTGTCCTGCTGGTCAGCGTAGCCATAGATCATTGGCCCCAATGTAGAATTTCTGACATTCTGGTGTGGCTGTTGGATTTAGCAAACACTCTCTCAAGCAGGCCAGACTCTTCTACTTGCAAGCCCTACTTAATATTTCTTTGTAAGTCTCTATATTTCTTTGGGTTTTGTTTTCTCATTTCAGGTACTGTGGTGGGTGTCGTTCTCTATACCGGCAGAGAACTCCGGAGCGTCATGAATACCTCAAATCCCCGAAGTAAGGTGTGTAAGAGGTCGTGGGATGTGTTGATCCCATGTCTATTGATGACCCATGTTGGTGCGGTCAGCAACTAGATTTAGAACAGAAACCCCGAACAGTGGTATTTCATTTATACAAACATACTATCTTTTCATGCATATACAAGGGTACTTCACAAAGTTTGTGGAAAAAAGGAGCTAAAAAATAATGAGTCTTTCCATGACTTTTTCGAAGTGCCCTCATGTGTGTATACACACACACATATACATATACACACATACATAGTACAATATGTAAATTTGTACTCACGTGTACATGAATACATGAAACTTTAAAAGCTTTTTCAAACGTTAGAACAAACGACCGAGTGCGTGCTACTTGCCAGGTGGTGTTATATCCTTCACCTGTGTCTTACCTGATGCTCGCAGCAGCCCTGGAGTGCAGGTGCTTTGGCACCCTTCCTCACCTTACAGGCAAGGCATGCTCTGCCCAGGCCGTGCAGCAGGAGGGACTGGCCCGCAGGACCCAAACCCATGTTGAGTGATGGGCTGGGGCCTGGCTGTGGGGTTGTAGCTGTGGTCTGATGCCCCCATCATCACTCGTTTCCCATCAAGACCCTTTCTCCCAGCCCTACCTCCTCAATTTTTAAGGGTTGGAACATTGCAGAATGATGTCCTTTGTCAGTAGCATGAAGGAATGGTTGAGTGATGGGCTGGGGCCTGGCTGTGGGGTTGTAGCTGTGGTCTGATGCCCCCATCATCGCTCGTTTCCCATCAAGACCCTCCCTCCCAGCCCTACCTCCTCAATTTTTAAGGGTTGGAACATTGCAGAATGATGTCCTTTGTCAGTAGCATGAAGGAATACTGTTTCCCAAACTTTGTTCTATTGGCCACACTGTCACAACCATCATTACAACAATAACGTCATTTATTTGATGCTTTAGCCCTATCCTGGGCTGTATTTCTGTGGCATTATGGATTTGATGTGCTAGTTACATTTTTTTGTACTACATGTGACAATAAATATATAATTATTAAGATAACAATATTCGTTAATACAGCACCTAAAAATCAGGTGCCACCAGTGGTATGTGCCCCCAACTTTTGGCAGTGGTGAATTAGTGTGTGACACCATGGTGAGAGTGTAGGAGCTGAGTCATTTTATGGGGCCACAGTGTAGGGTGCTAGGGGCTAGGCAGCACACAGTGCAACCCGCCGCAGCAGAAAATTGCTCATGTGTTTTTAAGTCTAAATCTTCTTAAGTTACCAAGAAACTTGGAAATCAGAATTCCTTGAGGTCCCTTCAATGTCTGATCTGAACTCCAGCCTACAGTGCCTAGTCTTCTCAGACCAGAGACAGGAGGATCGGTGGATTCCATTGTCTCACCTAGGGTGGAGGTGTTCATGGGTGAAGGACCAGCTTGCCAGGTAGGCTGTGGGCTGTACCCAGTAGTCTCAAGCTGCCCCTTGTGCTTGGTGCCACAGATTGGCCTCTTTGACCTGGAAGTGAACTGCCTCACCAAGATCCTCTTTGGCGCTTTGGTGGTGGTCTCGCTGGTCATGGTTGCCCTTCAGCACTTCGCGGGTCGTTGGTACCTGCAGATCATCCGCTTCCTCCTCCTGTTTTCCAACATCATTCCCATCAGGTAAGCAGGGGTTGAGTTTGTATTTGGGAGCTGTGATGATTTCTTTATTCATTCAGAGATCATGGTTGTGGTTTTCAGAAGGAGCTTGTGTCTTTGTAGAGTGGTGACCAGGAACCAGCAGGGTCAGGAGTATGAACCATGCTCTGTGGCTATAGCATTGGAAGGGCACGTTCTTCCATAAAGTATCCTTTCTTGAATCACTCTCCACTCAAAACATCTTTCCTTGCCTTGACCAGTCTATGCTACGGATGCTGTTTAGGGTTCATCTTACCTGCCCGTCCTGTACAGTTGGTAGTGGCTGTTGGGAATGCTGTGTTGAGAAGGATTCTGAGTCTGAGTCTAGGCACAAAAAGAAATAATATTGTCATTGATTAGCACTGTCTGCCATAGATAGCACTGGAAGCTTGGTGGTGCATGCCAGTCATTTGCATACCTAATTTGGAAGCTGAATAAATGGTTTTTAAAAATGATGTAAGTAGTGGATTTTCATAGTAGAAAATAAATGAAGATCCACATTAGTAAAAGAAGAAAATAAAAATCACCTCTAATCTCATGACCAAACAAAAATCATGGTTAATAATTTGTGATATATCTTTTTTCTAGACTGCTTTCTATTTTAAAAAAAGGAGATTTTGTTCTACATAAAATCTGCCTTTTTAAAAAAAAATTAGAGCAATATGTTGTAAATAACTTTTCACATCAAATGTACCCCATCACTTTTNTGATAGGCTTTGTTTGATTTTATCATATAGAAGGTTAAAATTTTTATATTGTCAACATTTTCATAGAAACAGGATTACTAGGTCAAAAGGGTATATGTACATTCTACATTTTGATTTACATGGCAAGATTCCTTTTCTAATTCATACTCCTGATAATCTTAACTTACGTACGTGTCCTAGCCGGTACCATATCTGACTTTTTAATTTTTTTCTAGGTAGTAGACATTAAATAAATATCTAACATGTTGACTTGCCTTTTAAAAAATTGTTTGTGAAGTTGAACATCTTTCTTTATGTTACTGTTCATTTGTATTTTCTTAAATATGTGAATTGCCAGTTTGTGTTCTGTGCCCATTTTTTCTGTTTATGGGTTGATTTTTTAAAAAATGATTTGTGAGGACTCTCTATGTCCTGAGGGTATTACCCTTCTGTTTGTCATCTTAATTGCAGTTACTACTCCACTTTATCTCATTCGTATTTTGGCATACAGTTTGTAATTTTTATCTAGTCACACCTGTTGGTCTTTTTCCCTTTATGGTTTCTGGTTTTTGTGCCGTGCTTAGAGAAATCT
>NW_007730447.1:35120-43001 GCF_000696425.1 Galeopterus variegatus | reverse complement strand
TGAACGTTTTCTTGGCATACACTGAAAAGTAGAGACAGGCACATTTTTGATAGATATTGCCGAATTTTCCCCCAAATAGATTGTACCAATATACATTTCAGCCAGTGGAGTGTGTGATAAGACCCATTTCCCTGCCTCGTGGCTAACAATGGATGTTGTCAGTCCTCTGACTTTTTGCCAATCTAATGCGGATAGACTTTTATTTTGCATTTCTTTGATTATTCACTGTATTGAGCATCTTTTCTAATGTTAACTGGCCGTTTGTATTTCTTCTGTAAATTGTTTATTTTTAGAAGAATTGATGCCTTTCCTTATTGTGCCTGGAGGATGGGAGAGGGTGGGGAAGCTTTCAATAAAGGGGTGTCATCTGGTCAAGTTAGGCACAGAATCTGAAAGGAATCAGACTCACTAGGAAGAATGTGCTCTAAAAAGAAGGGTGTATTTAGAAGTTTCCATAATAGTTTATGAAGATAGGAATGTTCTGGGCACTGCTGGAAGCCTCTAAAGCCAGGGGTGCAAAGGACAAACCACTTTTCCCCCGACTCTCCTGCTAGTAGAGCCTGCTGGACCCCATAGACCGGATGCCCTATATCTTCGCTGTCCCCTGAGGCAGTCAGTAGCCTGTGTAGCTATTGAATACTTCAAATGTGACTAGTAAGAGTGGGGAACTGTATTTAATTTTAATGGAACTTAAATAGTTGCATGTGGCTTGTGTCTGTCCTGCTGGTCAGCGTAGCCATAGATCATTGGCCCCAATGTAGAATTTCTGACATTCTGGTGTGGCTGTTGGATTTAGCAAACACTCTCTCAAGCAGGCCAGACTCTTCTACTTGCAAGCCCTACTTAATATTTCTTTGTAAGTCTCTATATTTCTTTGGGTTTTGTTTTCTCATTTCAGGTACTGTGGTGGGTGTCGTTCTCTATACCGGCAGAGAACTCCGGAGCGTCATGAATACCTCAAATCCCCGAAGTAAGGTGTGTAAGAGGTCGTGGGATGTGTTGATCCCATGTCTATTGATGACCCATGTTGGTGCGGTCAGCAACTAGATTTAGAACAGAAACCCCGAACAGTGGTATTTCATTTATACAAACATACTATCTTTTCATGCATATACAAGGGTACTTCACAAAGTTTGTGGAAAAAAGGAGCTAAAAAATAATGAGTCTTTCCATGACTTTTTCGAAGTGCCCTCATGTGTGTATACACACACACATATACATATACACACATACATAGTACAATATGTAAATTTGTACTCACGTGTACATGAATACATGAAACTTTAAAAGCTTTTTCAAACGTTAGAACAAACGACCGAGTGCGTGCTACTTGCCAGGTGGTGTTATATCCTTCACCTGTGTCTTACCTGATGCTCGCAGCAGCCCTGGAGTGCAGGTGCTTTGGCACCCTTCCTCACCTTACAGGCAAGGCATGCTCTGCCCAGGCCGTGCAGCAGGAGGGACTGGCCCGCAGGACCCAAACCCATGTTGAGTGATGGGCTGGGGCCTGGCTGTGGGGTTGTAGCTGTGGTCTGATGCCCCCATCATCGCTCGTTTCCCATCAAGACCCTCCCTCCCAGCCCTACCTCCTCAATTTTTAAGGGTTGGAACATTGCAGAATGATGTCCTTTGTCAGTAGCATGAAGGAATACTGTTTCCCAAACTTTGTTCTATTGGCCACACTGTCACAACCATCATTACAACAATAACGTCATTTATTTGATGCTTTAGCCCTATCCTGGGCTGTATTTCTGTGGCATTATGGATTTGATGTGCTAGTTACATTTTTTTGTACTACATGTGACAATAAATATATAATTATTAAGATAACAATATTCGTTAATACAGCACCTAAAAATCAGGTGCCACCAGTGGTATGTGCCCCCAACTTTTGGCAGTGGTGAATTAGTGTGTGACACCATGGTGAGAGTGTAGGAGCTGAGTCATTTTATGGGGCCACAGTGTAGGGTGCTAGGGGCTAGGCAGCACACAGTGCAACCCGCCGCAGCAGAAAATTGCTCATGTGTTTTTAAGTCTAAATCTTCTTAAGTTACCAAGAAACTTGGAAATCAGAATTCCTTGAGGTCCCTTCAATGTCTGATCTGAACTCCAGCCTACAGTGCCTAGTCTTCTCAGACCAGAGACAGGAGGATCGGTGGATTCCATTGTCTCACCTAGGGTGGAGGTGTTCATGGGTGAAGGACCAGCTTGCCAGGTAGGCTGTGGGCTGTACCCAGTAGTCTCAAGCTGCCCCTTGTGCTTGGTGCCACAGATTGGCCTCTTTGACCTGGAAGTGAACTGCCTCACCAAGATCCTCTTTGGCGCTTTGGTGGTGGTCTCGCTGGTCATGGTTGCCCTTCAGCACTTCGCGGGTCGTTGGTACCTGCAGATCATCCGCTTCCTCCTCCTGTTTTCCAACATCATTCCCATCAGGTAAGCAGGGGTTGAGTTTGTATTTGGGAGCTGTGATGATTTCTTTATTCATTCAGAGATCATGGTTGTGGTTTTCAGAAGGAGCTTGTGTCTTTGTAGAGTGGTGACCAGGAACCAGCAGGGTCAGGAGTATGAACCATGCTCTGTGGCTATAGCATTGGAAGGGCACGTTCTTCCATAAAGTATCCTTTCTTGAATCACTCTCCACTCAAAACATCTTTCCTTGCCTTGACCAGTCTATGCTACGGATGCTGTTTAGGGTTCATCTTACCTGCCCGTCCTGTACAGTTGGTAGTGGCTGTTGGGAATGCTGTGTTGAGAAGGATTCTGAGTCTGAGTCTAGGCACAAAAAGAAATAATATTGTCATTGATTAGCACTGTCTGCCATAGATAGCAATGGAAGCTTGGTGGTGCATGCCAGTCATTTGCATACCTAATTTGGAAGCTGAATAAATGGTTTTTAAAAATGATGTAAGTAGTGGATTTTCATAGTAGAAAATAAATGAAGATCCACATTAGTAAAAGAAGAAAATAAAAATCACCTCTAATCTCATGACCAAACAAAAATCATGGTTAATAATTTGTGATATATCTTTTTTCTAGACTGCTTTCTATTTTAAAAAAAGGAGATTTTGTTCTACATAAAATCTGCCTTTTTAAAAAAAAATTAGAGCAATATGTTGTAAATAACTTTTCACATCAAATGTACCCCATCACTTTTTATTTTCTTTCTTTATTGTTTTGTGGCTGGCCGGAAAGGGGATCCGAAACCTTGACTTTGGTGTTGTAACACGATGCTCTAACTGACTGAGCCAACCAGCCAGTTTCCCCGTCATTTTTTAGAGATGTTCTGTTATATATTCTAGATATAGCAATCTGTTTTTTCCCATATTGTTGAATACTTGTTTCTACTTTTTCCCCATAGTAATCAGTAAATATTTACTAAACAAAATATCTTTTTTCCTGAAACTTTCAGTGCTGTATTCTCTCTTATATTTGATATATATTATCTTATATATTGTCTTGCTGTTTTGCATATTTATATCATCCTGGTTAGAATTTGTCTTTTTTCTGAGGACAGAGATTGTAGTTTTTGGCATGAGAGCGTGACTTACACATGGGGATTGTACCCTAACCAACGTGCTCGGGATGATGGTTTCCGAGAATAAATAAATCTACCCGATTGCTAGCAAAACATGTTTATTATGGTGTGCTGCTGGGTGAAATTTGTAGACTTTAAAGTTCTGTCTGTAACATGGTTAAAAATTAGTGGATTGAATCTTCATATGGCCTAGGGCTAGCCAGTAAAATGGCAAGCAATTTGATTAGTTTACAGGATTATGAGTCAATTTGAAGATTTCTCTTTATTCTTTGCAACAAAATAATATTTAAAAAATGAATATAGCACATACGGTGGAATATTGTTTAGCCATACAAAGGAAGGGAATTCTGGCATATACACTAATGTGAATGAACCTTTAGAACATTATGCTCATTATGAAATAAGCCGGACACAAAAGGACAGGTAGTGTACACTTCCACTTATGTGAGGTACCTAGAGTAGCCAGATTCATAGAGACATAAGTAGGATGGAGCTCCCCAGGGGACTAAGGGGTGGGGTGGCGATGGGATTGTGTAATGGGTATGGAGTTTCATTTTGGGAAGATGAAAAAGTTCTGGAGGGGGATGGTGGTGATGGTTGCACTGCAGTGTGAATGTACTTAACACCACTGAACTGTACACTTACAATGATTAAAGTGGTAAAATTTATGTATATGTTACCACAATTTAAAAAAGGAATAGAGCATGAAAAATACATTAGCTTAGGTGACCAGTAATTTAAAAAAAAAAAAGTAAGATTGAAACAGCTGCCCTTTCTGTATTTTAATTGACTTTGGTCCATAACGGAATCAATTCATGAAAATAATGATTTGTTTAGTGCATTATTTGATGATGGGTTAATTCTTGTTAAATCTGTGGATTCAGCCCCAGCAGTGCACTTCTGTAGGTTGTGAGTCCAGATGTTATGGCACAAACGTATTTAGAGTCCCTGTCATTCACAGAAAGATACCAGGAGCCTCACACCTGTCCTGCTAATCTGTGTGCTCTGGTTTTCTGACTAGTTTGCGCGTGAACCTGGACATGGGCAAGATTGTGTACAGCTGGGTGATTCGGAGAGATTCAAAGATCCCTGGCACCGTGGTCCGCTCCAGCACGATTCCTGAGCAGCTGGGCAGGATTTCTTACTTACTCACAGACAAGACAGGTGAGCTGCTTCCTGGGCCTGTGTGGGATTCCAGGTGAAGGAAGGTGCACGAGAGCTTTGACCAAAATCTTGGATTCTCTCTCTGGACGTAGGAGAGATGCATGAATGCTGCTATTTTATTCTCTTCACCTTTTGGCAGAGATTGATTACTTGTTGATGACAGTGGTGATTATAGCGAACCCTTACATAGGACTGTGTGCAAAGCACTGTTCTTGGGTGTTAATATGCAGTTTACCCGGTTAGTCCCCACCCTAACCTTGTGAGTTAAGTTGTGTTTCCTTCTTTAACATGTGGCACAGAGAGGTTAAGTGACGTGTCACAGCATATAGTGGCTGAAACAGGGTTGAACTCAGGCAGTCTGGCTTTGAGCCCTGGTCTCACAACAACACCTGATACTGCTCCACAGTTTAGTGTCTGTCCAGCTATGAGGTTATCATAATGGCAAAGAGCAAAGATCGGGGAGTTGGGGAGTCTGGCTTGAAGCTTCATCTCTACCATTTAGTAGCCATGGCATGGAAGGGAAGCCGTTGCAGAGATCCTGGGTGGCTCACCAAATCAGAGAAACGGGAGGTTTCAGGAAGGAGAGGAACCAGGAAAGTTGTGGACATGTCAGCCTCAGGACCCCCGGAATGGTCTCTGTAAGGCTCTGCTGTTGGGGTGGCTGGACTCTATTCATCTTCCATCTGTGTATCTTTCTGCTCAAGGTTCAGGTTCCTTCAAGATAGAATCTGATTGGCCTAGTATGTCATGTGTCACCCTCTTGGCCAATGGAACGTGTCAGGCACCCTGACTGAGAGTCCTCCTGGGTCACCCCAGGGAATGGCATGGTAATTTCCCCATGGAAGTTTAGGATGCCATTTTCAAGGGGAATGGGATTCTAGGCAGACAAAATACCACGGATCCTACTCCAGCGGGGCAGTACTGAAGCCTGTGTGTGACGTATAGTGAACTCTCAGAAAGCAGCAGCTGTCGTTACTGTTAATGGTAATAATGCCCTGGGATGCAGGCACAATTACTCATTTGTCCTGTGTTTCAGGAACTCTTACCCAGAATGAGATGGTTTTCAAACGGCTGCACTTGGGAACAGTGGCCTATGGCCTCGACTCAATGGACGAAGTACAGAGCCACATTTTTAGCATTTACACCCAGGTAAAGCCCTCTGTTTCCATACCCGGAGCAATTCACTTGCATTTTTTAACAGCTGAATTGAGATATAATTCCCAATACCCTTCTCTTCTCAGCACGCGCTGCCTCCCGGCCTTTAGTGTCCTGTACAGGCTCTTCCCTCTGAGCCACCAACCCAGCTCCTTCTGAGGGGGTTTGTTGTTTGGCCTGTGGTGCTTATCAACACCCGGCTACGTATCTGCTTCCCTCTCAAACACGTGTTGACAGTTATATAGACAGTTTCATAGGCGGTGGTGTGTGCCCCTGGCCAGATACACACCCTCGCCCATTTTGGTGGTATTTTTAAGAGCTTGTGGTATTTGCAGAAGCCATCCTGCCAGGATATTTGCATATTTCAGCTTTTATGGGTCATTTTTGATTTAGCACCGATACCACTCCTTGTAAAGTGTTAAAAGTCAGAAAACAACATTTCTGACCATGAACTCCACCTCAGACTCTTTCCTTTGTGGAAGCTCATAAATTGATTTGCCCATTCTGGTGGTGGGTCTAAAATAGCTAATGTTGTAGGGTTAGGTCTTAGGCTGGCGTGAGCTCAGAATTCCAGTACAAGTTCACCCCAGCGAGGCCATGTACGTCTTTCTCTCATGACATCTAAATATCCTGCAGGAAGCACATGAATACTTTTGTGATGAGACCTATGAAGGCTTTTTCATGTTTTTTTTTTTTATTTTTTTTATTTTGTCAATATACACTGTATATGATTATTATGGCCCGTCACCGACACCTCCCTCCCTCCTCCCTCTCTCCCCTCCCCCTGTTTTTTTTTTTTAACAGCTTTATTGAGGTAAAATTTATATCCCATAAAACTGAGCCATGTTTATCGTAATTCAATGGTTTTTAGTAAATCTGCAGAGTTGTGGAACCATCACAACCATCCAATCTTAGAATGTGGCCACCACCCTAAGAACATCTTCTCTGGCCATTGCAGTCACTCCTCTCACTTTTGGAGTTTCATAGTAGGATTTTATAGCAGTGTTTCTTAAAGCATGAGAAATCTGGGCCCGATTGCTTGGGCCAGAGTCAGGAGCCCTCAGAGTTGTGTCCAGACCTGCAGTTTTAATAGGTGAACCAAGTGATCCAGAGGACCGCAGAGTTTGAGAACAGTCTCTGTGAAGGTGAGGTTCGCCCTTCTTTTTCAGAACATGAGTATCTGAGTCTGTGGACTCCAAGGTGGAGTTTGCAAGATGACTGTGGGCAGGAAGAAAAGATTAGAGCATCTGTTTACATTTCATTTTCATCCCCAGAATTAATGCAAAATTTAAATCTTACGAATAGTATTCAGGATTGACCCAGGGACCATCACTCCATATATATCAGACAAGCCTTTGTTAGGTCCAATCATTTTTTTTTCCTAAAAGATGACCGGTAAGGGGATCTTAACCCTTGACTTGGTGTTGTCAGCACCACACTCTCCCAAGTGAGCCAACCGGCCATCCCTATATGGGATCCGAACCCGGGGCCTTGTTGTTATCAGCACCGCACTCTCCCGAGTGAGCCACGGGCCGGCCCTTAGGTCCAGTCCTTGAGATGTCCTGTGGAAGGAGCTGGGACTCTACCATTGTTTGTTCTCAGAGCATTGAAATGTAGATGGCAGTTTATGAGTGTCTAGGTGACTAGTTTAAGGATGTTATTTAACTGAACTAACCTCATAAAGGGAGCAGCTGGTTTTAAAAGATTCCTGCAGGAGAACTCCAGGTTATTAATACAAGGCCAAGTAAACAACAAGAAAATGGCAAACACATTGTGAGAGAAAACAGTAAGAGCCTAAGGAGATGTGGTGATCCCTCACCCCCTAGCTTATTTATTTATTGGTAACTTTTTTTAAAAAAAATTGAGATATAATTTATTTATTTATTTATTTATTTTTTCTTTTTGTCTTTTTTCGTGTCCGGCAACGGATCGCAACCCTCAGTGTCGCGCCCGTACCAGACCGGTACCGGCCACGGGATCGCAACCCCTGGTGTTGCTCCCGCACCTCCCCCCGCCAGTGCGCGGCC
>NW_007730447.1:16002-34205 GCF_000696425.1 Galeopterus variegatus | reverse complement strand
GTGGGATCCGACCCCTCGGCGGGAGCGCTGCCGCGCTTCCCAAGCGGCGCACTGTAGCAGTGCGCCACCGGGCCGGCCCGAGATATAATTTAAAACCCATAACAACTGCCCTTTTAAAATGTGATTCAGTGTTTTTAGTATATTTACAACCCTGTGCAACCATTGCAACTGTCTCATTCAGAACATTTTCATCACCCCAAAAAGATACCTCACATGCCTTGAGCCCCAAAACCCCTTTCTCCACTCCTGCAGCCCCTGGCAGCCACCAGTCATCTACTTTCTGTATCTATGAATTTGCTTATTCTGGATGTTTCATATAAATGAATTTATATTTCATATAAACATGTGGCCTTTTTTTAATCTGGCCTCTTTCATTTAGCATAATGTTTTAAAGTTCTTCCAGGCTGAGCATGTATTCGTACTTCATGCTTTTTTATGGTTAAATAACAGATATGATGATTTGAAATGTAAATTTAAATCTGTCATTCTCAGTGTCCTTTACCCTGACTATATATATGTTATTTCGAGATATAGCAAATTGTGTGAGAGATGCTGTTTTTCATTTTTATCATATTATTTTAGAATCTCATTTATTGTTACAGAGTGCACGGTAGTACAATACAATATATATGCGAAGTTAAATATGCATATGTAGAGGGTACTCAGAAATTTTTGTCCCAATGTGTTATGTGATCACAATATTTTGAGACAATTGGTCTGTATTACTTAGAGTTTGCAGTAGTCTATTTTGCTTTTACCTCTCCTGCCCCCAGCAAGTGGAAATACCTTTGTTTAACTCTTGTTGACCTGTGCATCTGAGAGAAAAATAAATGACTGTGGATGGAGCTTTGTGGCACCTGCTTCACAGATGCCCACCACCGGCCCTTTTGTCTGCCCTTCTAGCCTGCTTTGTAGATGTAAATTCATGTTTTTCAAAAAACATAATTGGGATTATTCTACCCACTTTGATCTGTGAACTGTCATTTTTCACTTAATATTTTGTCTCCAATATTGTTTTAGGATTTGTTCTTAGGATTGGAATACACTGAGATTTTTTTTTTTTAATGAGCATATGAGTTTGTGGTTTATTTTCTTGCCCAAGACACACATGCATCTGATACATTTAGTTTGTCAATACCTATTGTGTGCCAGACAGTATTCTTCTCACTTTCTACACCCATAGGAAACACATGGACGGTTCAGTTTATGTCTTCTTGAGGAAGAGTTTTTCTTAATCACTGTTATATTATTTTTACTCATTTAAAACAATTTCTGTTATTTATTTATGATACTTTTTTTTTGCTGCAGAAAAAAGTAATAATATAGATAACCATGAAGAGAAAACATTGAAGTCACGTGTATTCATATCACTCAGCAATAACCAATATTAAACACCTGGGTGTATAAAATGCCAAACCAGGTGTTCTGCGTTTGTGTATCTGGACAGATGTGTGCTTTGTTTCTCTGTGTGTTTGTTTTTCTTTTCAACAGGAAGACATCATATTCTTGTCATGCTTCTTTTTTTTTAAAATTTAATTTTATTTAATTTTTGGCGGCTAGCCTGTACAGGGATCTGAACCTGTGACTTAGATGTTACAAAGCCGTGCTCTAAGCAACTGAGCTAAGTGGCCAGCCTCCTTGTCATGCTTTTTATTTTTATTTTTTTTATTTTTTTTTTGTCTTTTTGTCTTTTTTTGTGACCGGCAATGGATCACAACCCTCAGTGTCGCGCCCGTACCGGACCGGGACCGGCAACGGGATCGCAACCCTCGGTGTTGCCCCTGCTCCTCGCTCAGCCAGTGAGCGGCCGGTGTGCACGTGGGATCCGAACCCTCGGCGGGAGTGCTGCCGCGCTTCCCAAGCGGCGCACTGTAGCAGTGCACCACCGGGCCGGCCCCTTGTCATGCTTTTTAACTAGAGTGGAGCACTAGAATTGCCTGTAAAGTTTAAAAATAAAACAAAACAAACAAACAGAAACTGTGTGTGTGTGTGTGTGTGTGTGAGATGCCTGGGTCCTCCTGAATTCTTTGGGTATGGGAATCAGTCATGTATATTTTTTAAAATCTTTATTGGTTATTCTAAGCCTCCTTGGTTAAGAACTGCTGCTAGAATAATACTATCCAACTTCTTTCTTTTCAGTCATGTCTCTCATTGTGATTATTTTTAATGGTTTTGTAATAGGACCCATACTAAGGTAAGTCAAGTAAGAAACTTGCCTAGGGAGCAAATTTAATGGGGTGCCAAAACTCAGTGATCAAAGTAAATCATATTTTAATACAATATTTTTAAAAACCCTAATGTAAAAAAAGCTATGAGGAACAAAATATTGAAATTTTAGATGAAGACAGGTTCCAACCTTGTGCTAGCAAAATTCAGCTTCCTTTGTTTACCCCAGTCCTGGCTCTGGGTTTATAGATCAGTGGCTTTGTATCAGGATTCCCAGCATTACATCAGGATTCTTACTGTTGACATTTGGGGTGAGATCATTCTTTGTCGTGGTGACGCTGTCCTGTGCACTGTAGGATGTTTAGCAGCATACCTGGCCTCTGCCATCTGGATGGCTATAGTGTCCCTCCCCTCTCCCAGTTGTGATAACCAAAAATATCCTCAGACATTACCAAATGAGGGGTAAAATCATCCCAGCTGAGAACCCTTCTGGTATATAGATGAATATTAAATAGTAAACATAGCATTTACTCAGTCACTTGATCTGTCTGTAACTCAGCTGATTCATTTGTAAGTAGCAGCTCCGAGCCTGTCTCTGTGGTGGTGGCCCTTTGAGGTTACTGAATCATCAGCTTGGAGCTTTTCGGGGAGGGGCAGGGTAGGGCTCTCATAACAGAAATTCCTTCTCTTTTATAGTGTGCTTCTACCAATTGCAGCCCATTCATAACATCCATTCATATTATGAATGCCCATACATGAAGGTTTAACTGCATTTAGAAAGAAAATTGGTATTCGTGGTGACTCAACATTTAATTTTTGTAGTAATCTTTCCTGTAATTCAGCCTGGAGTTCTCACTGAGAAATGGCCCTGCTGTGGATCATTAATGGGAAATGGAAGCCAGTTTTTCATCAGGTCTCATTTGTTGGCTGGGATGGTGTAGAATGACTCTGCAGCATCATGTGATGCGAGATACCCATCCACGGGCCCAAGTCAGGGGCCTTTGTCTATGGAGACCTTAATTCCTCTCCTAACATTGACTTATGAAATCACTTCTGACCTCATGTGGAGCAGGTTTTGTCTTCCCTCCCTCCTTCCCTCCATAAGAGGACCAGTGGTTTTTCCCCCGGGGCAGAAAGAGTCATAACCTGCCTCTGTGGATACCACATCTGTTTTTGTTTTCCCCTGGTATTTTTTAAGTAAGAAGAAATGTGTGTAGGTTAAAGGGCCGATGGGGAGGAGGTTACAGATAAACACTGTACAAAGTGAAACTCTTCCATATGGGGAATGTGAGGGTGTTTGAAGACTGGGCCAAACACGAGGCATCGTCCTAGCCGAGGCCCTGGTAAGTGTCAGCGCCTTAATGATAGATGTGGATTCCCACTCGGTGTGCAAATGAGCTTTTGACAATTAAAAGAGACAGTTTCAGCATCAATGGTTATTTCCTCTCCTCCCCGAAACATCTTAGTAGGAAAGGGGCACAAGTGTTAATTTAAAAGAGAAATAAACAGATGTGGAGACCTTAAACCTGTCACCTGTGATGTCTTCTGATTTGTTGTCAAATGGTCCCCTGATCTGAACGTGAGACCTTTGCGAAAATCTGCCTGTCCGTGGTTCTTTTTGCCTTGCTTGGAAGTTGTTACCTGGAATGCAAAAACCCAAAGCTCTGTGTTATCCCACATTTGAAACATTAGAGGAAGTATTTGATTTCTGTGGACATGACATCAGATCGCTTTACCAAATCCAGAAGTTTGTGAGGGATGTCCTTAGCTCAACTTTTCATTCCAACCCTCCGTTAACTGTAACTTGTCAACCACAGCAATTACTTCGTCAAAGGTCTTGTTATTGCCTCTAATGTTAAATAATGATTGGGCCCAGGTGCTGAGGAATGTGGGCAAAAATGAAGACACGTGTCTGTGGCTAGAACATAAATTACAGAACTTAAAAAAAAAAAAGGTTCTTGATTTAGTCTCACCCATGGAGAGAACCTTTCTGTAAATCTTCAGTCCTCTTTATAATTTCAGAGTAAAATTCTTTGTAATTAAAAGCACTTGGCAAATCATGATTCATTTAAACCAGAGTTCTGATTCATTACTCTAATTATTGTTACCATGCAGTGCCCTTTGGCCTGGAAGTGAAACTCGTGTGCTCTTGACACCAGAGGTTAACAGAGCAGGAAGCCAGAGCATTGTGTGTCCCCTCAGTGACCAGAATAATTTAGTAATTGTCTAATTACCTGAGGAGTCTAATGCCACTACTAAAAATAGTATTAAAAAATTAAATGAAAGTCATTTTGTTTCTTTTAACACATCTGTTCTCCATTTTGGGCAGCCATGTGTCGTGGGTATAAAAATGTGATTAATTCTGAAGGATCAGGTTGCTTCTTTACTGTTGGATAAATATGTTTTTAATGGAATGTAGAATCCAGTATCTCCATAAACATTTCCAGTTTCTGGAATTCAGTTAACTATGGAGGCAGTCAGACTGTTGCAGGCGATCCTTTGTCCAAAATTGATTTAAAATCTGGAACTGATGTTGATAAATTTTATATTTATTTCTTCTTGGAAATGGGGAAAAAAATTCACATTAATTGAGGACTCCCCATCACTATCTCAGGAATATTAAGTTATTAATTTGTTCATTGATGCAGCAAATATCTGCTGCATGCCAGGCACTTCCCTGGGTATTAAGAATACAATGATGACTAACACACAGAGACATGTTCTCTGTTCCTGTGGTGTGATGGGACAGAGGATCATCAAGGAAACAAGCCACTTTTTTCACTTTCCTGACAGTGAAGACAGTGATGCAGAGGGTGATGAGGAAGCTTGACTTGCAGTGAGGAGGGTAACGAGCAGCATGATTGTGGGGCTCAGGGAAGGCCACTGGGAGGAGGTAACATTTGAATTCAGACCTGAACAGTGAGACTAACCAAGCCAGCCCTGTAGAGATCAGGGGGATGGAGTTCCAGGTAGAGGGCACAGCAGGTGCAAAGGCCCTGAGGCAGGAAGAAGCTTGGCAGGGTTCAAAGAACAGAAAGGCCAGTGTGGCTAGAGCAGAGTGAATGAGGAGGAAGATGGTGGGGGTGGAGGCAAAGCTAGAGAGATGGGCTGGGCTAATTGGGTGGGCCCTGTGGGCCATGGGAGGACATCTGGATTTTATTGAATGCTGAGCCATAGACTATTAACAAGTGGTTTTTATCACCAGTGGTCTTAATTTTTAAAATTATATTCCAAGGCAGTAGAACCCTTTCTTCAAAGGAAGGCCTAGATGGTGCCCGATGGTAGCACAGGTAGGAATGGGGCTGTCTGCGGCCGTCTCCCATTCCGTCTACACCTGAGCAGGGTTCTTGGGATCCCTGGGAGTTGTTGTGGAGCTTGGGTTGAAAACCACCTCTCTAGCCCACTCCTTTCTCCTTTCATTTACAGGAAACTGAAACTCAAAGAGCAGAACTGACTTGCTTGAGGTCGCACAGCTGTTTACAACCCATCCAAGAATAAGGCTCAGATTTCCTAACCTTCAGTGCTTTTTTTTACCATGCTGCTTGAAACCATTTTGCCAAGACTTAACCCATTTCTTGGCCCTTTAGAGACTCAGCCATGTGTTGAAAGGTGTGGAAGAGGCCGTGTAGGCAATGGAGCTGCTCCTTAGGCAAGAGTTGGGGTCTGAAGTCAGCATGGAAGGGAAAAATTGAGCCCAGTTAAAATTACTCTTAAAATACTCTCAAAATCTACCTTCAGTGGAGAGTTAGGTACCGTTTTGCAGTAAGTTCCATCTGGCCAGGTTTTCTTCCAGTTGTTACTGATGATGCCTCACTGGGCCTGTCCTGAGTTGCTGGTTACTGTTGGTTACCTCCGTAGGGCATCTGTTGAAGATGTTACTTCTATAGTAAACCAAGAAGAATGTACATTTAAAACAGCAGCTCTAAACAGGACGTTTGGTGATGTCTAAAGACATTTGGTCTTGGTTCAACTAGGGGAATGTTGCTGGCCTGTGGTGGGTGGGGGCGAGGGATGCTGCTAACATCCTCCAATGCACAGGATGTTCCCCACAACAGAGAGCTGCTCACTCCCAATGTCAGTAGTACCCAGGTAGAGAATCCTTCCTCTACAATGCCAGTGCAGTGTGGACCTCATTCTGTCGGAGGCCCATGACACCACCCCAAGGAAGACAGATTCACACTGTCCACAGGTAGAATTATCCCCATTCATTCAATTGTTATGCCTTACTTTCCTCATTTTGCTTTTTTTTTTTTTTTTTGCCAAGCATAAATGATCAGAACCCTGAAAGTTACATGTCATTTACTGCAGCATCACCAAAGATATACCAAGTTACCTGTGTTGAACACGGAAGAAAGAAAAGCACTAACTCTGTGGTTGTTCTTCCATCCTTCTCAGACTCTTCCTTTCTCTGGTCCTCTTCCTTATTCATTTCTCCTTCCCATAGCAATCCCAGGACCCACCGGCTCAGAAGGGCCCCACGGTCACTACCAAGGTTCGGCGGACTATGAGCAGCCGTGTGCATGAAGCTGTGAAGGCCATCGCGCTGTGCCACAATGTGACTCCTGTGTATGAGTCCAACGGTGTGACCGACCAGGCCGAGGCCGAAAAGCAGTATGAAGATTCCTGCCGCGTGTACCAGGCGTCCAGCCCAGACGAGGTGAGGCACGGAGATACCCTGCCCGCTTTCCACATTCCCCTAATGGGGGTTTCCTAGGGAAGTGACGTGTCAGGGTAGACAGGAGCCAGGGTAGTGCCGTGCTGCCAGGGAGGCACGTTTTCAGATACAGAAAGGGATTGCTCTTTTGAAAGAAGTAGTCCTAGGCTTGAGATATGTCCTGAACTAGGGTAGTGTGAGAGGTCTTGATTTGTAGCTCAGATGGCCAGCACAACAGGGGCACAAGGTCCCATTTAAACCACATACTTTTTTTTTTTTTAATAAAAGCTTTATTAAGATCTAATTCATATACCATATAATGTACCCATTTAATGTACACAGCTCAGTGTTTTCTTTTTTAGTATATTCGCAGCGTTATGCAACCCTCCCCACAATCAATTTTAGAATATTTTCATCACCCCAAAAGCAAACCCCACACCCATTTTCCCTCTTCTCCTTCCTCTACCCTTACCCTAAGCAACCACTGATCTACTTTCTGTCTCTACAGATTTGCCTATTTCAAACATTCTGTGCAAATGGGACCATGTAATATGTGGATATTTGGGACTAGCTTCTTTCACTTAGCATGTGTTTTCAGGATTCATCCATGTAGCAACATGTATCAATACTTCACTCCTTTTTATGGCTGAATAATATTTCATTGTATTGGTATACTGTGTTTTGTTTATTCATCAATTAATCGACACTTGGGTTGTTTTTGTTTTTTGGCTATTATGGATAATGCTGCTATGAACATTTGTGTTCAAGTCTTTGAGTGGGTGTAGATTTCCATTTCTCTTGAGTATTCATCTAGGAGTGGAATGTCTGGGTCATGTGGTAACTTTGTGTTTAACCTTTTGGGGAACTTCCAGACAGTTCTCCAAAGTGGCTGCACCATTTTACATTCCCTACAGCAATGTGTGAGGCTTTTAATTTCCCTACATCTTTTCCAATACTTGTTATTGTCAGTCCTTTTGATTTTAGACATTCTAGTGAATATAAAGTGGTGTCTCATTGTGATTTTGATTTGTAGTTCTCTGATGGCTAATAATGTTGAGCATCTTTTCATGTGCTTACCAGCCATTTGTATACCTTCTTTGGAGAAATGTCTACCCATATTCTTTGCCAATTTCTGATTGGTTTATTTTTGTCTTTTTGTTGTTGAGTTTTAAGAGTTCTTTAAGGTACAGGTCCCTAATCAGATACATAATTTGCAAATATTTTCTCCCATTCTGAGGGATATCTTTTTACTTTTTTGATGGTGTCCTTTGAAGCACAAAAGTTTGTAATTTTGATGAAGTCCGGTAAGCCATGTATGTTTGAATTGTCATTCATATCTAAGCATCTTCTGTTGCTGAAACCAAAAGGATTCATTTGATTCCATGTTCAAAAGCATGGCTCTGGCAGCACAATTGCCCCTATACTATTTGTCTATTGCAAGCCCCTAGTTGTTTTCCCTTTTGGGATGTCATAGTAGAAGCACCCTCTGCATATGTGTAGGCGGAGAACTCACCCAGCATGAGAGCTGCACCTGTCCTTTCTCCCTAACTCAAGTGTAGGTCAGACACAGGTCCTGGTTTCATTGATCTGTTAACATTTTGGTCTTTTTCCTTCTAGTTTCCCTCCCTTCCTCCTAGGAAACTTTTTTTTTTTTAATTATACACATTTATTTATTTTTGGCAGTTGGCTGGTATGGGGATCCGAACCCGTGACCTTGGTGTTATAAGGCCGTGTTCTAACAAACTAAGCTAACTGGCCAGCTCATCCTAGGAAACTTTTGTTCTGCTTATGGGAGCAATTTTTATTCAGTGTAGAAAATTAGGAAATTTCAGAAAACTCTATAGAGGAAAATGAGTCCATTGCCATCTCACTCATAAAAGGTAGCAGTAGCTACCATCTCTCCAGCATTTGTGTGCAGAGGGCCCCATTCAAAATGCTTTCAGTGTATTATCTCATTTCATCGTCCCAGCAACTGCAGAAGCACTGTTATTTCCAGAAAAGGAAGTCAGTGGCAGGTTAAATATTTATCCTGAAGTCACCTGGATTTTTTAAAAATATTTTAATTTTGAAATAATTTCAGAACTTAAAAAATTTGCAAAATTAGCACAAGGAATTCCCCTTTACCGAAGCTTCACCCAGATTCCTCAGATGTTAATAGTTTCCCATATTTGATTTATCATTCTTTCTCTTACCATCGAAGTGTAAACTGCAGACAAGATCTTCTTTTACTCCTACATGTTTCACGGTTTTTCCTATGAAAATAAGGGCATTCGTCAGAATCAGGAAATTAACATTGATATAGTACTATTCTCTAACCTGCAGATCTTACTCAAATTTCATCAACTGTCCCACTGACTTACTTTTTTAAAAAGAAAAAAATACTGTCCCCCTGATCAGGTGCCAGCCCAGGATCACAGGTCCACTGAGTTGTCCTGCCTTTTAAACTCTTAACCTGGAACAATTTCTCAGCTGTCCTTCACTCTAATGACATTGTCATTTTTGAAGATTACAATTATTTTGTAGAATGTCCCTCAATTGTGTCTGTCTGACATTTTCTTATGCTGTGGACTCTGGGTTTTGCATGCGTGGCTTGTCTTTGTGCATGCTCTCAAGAGGCGCCTGATACTGGTGCATCTCCAATGATGTTAACTTTGATTCCTTGCCTAAGGTGGTGTCTCCCAGGTAGCTTCATGATAAAGTTACCATTTTCTTTTGCTAATTAATCTTGTGGCACCAGCCAGGGCCAGGAATTTAACCCAAGGAATTCATTTTCAGAGCCCAAATGCTTAATTATTGAACTAAGTCATTTTTCAGAAGCCATGAAGAACATTTTGATACATAGCCTTCCAATATCTTTTCATACATTTTTTTCTTTAAAGATGGCAATTTTAATGTGTAGTTTTGTATCTTCCTTTTTTCACTTAATATTTTATCATTTCTGTTTTCCAATTTTCTCAAATATTAAAAACGGTTTGTTTTAGAATTACTGCATATATATGCACCCTTGCATATATATGCACCCTCGTATCTTTAACTGTTCTCATATTGTTGGAACTTGAGTTAGTCCTAATTTTTCACAACAATATTTATAAGCATTTTGCCATGAGCATCCTTATACCTAATATTTCTAGAAATGGTGCAATTGGGTTCATTCATTCATTCAACAGGGATTTTTAGGTAGGCTAGGCGCTGTGCAGTCAACACTAAACAAGCCAGCAGCCCATGTCTCTAGGGGCGGTGGCCTGAGTGAGACAGTGTGGCACCTGAGTCAGGGGATCCCAGCTGCCCACCTGGGCGGCTCCTCCTCCTTGCTTTGTCTCTACTCTTCTGTGACATGGGACCTACAACAGGGTTGTCGTGAGGCCTTTAGTAGGTAGTCAGTAAATCCTGTGGGTCAAACTGAATGAGTATTTTTTAGGCTCATGATACCAATTACCAGAGTGCTTCCAGAATTTTTTTATTATCATTATTTTTTTACTATTTTACTCTTCTCTCTTGTACCAACTTTACAAGGGCTCCCAATTTGTTGTTGTTATTGTTGTTGATTTTAAGAAGGAGGAGGCTTCTCTGAGTGAATGAAGTGTGTTAAAGATCTGGACTAAATGAGCTGTGGCCATCAGTGAGCCTGTGGTTAATGGTGATTGTGGGGAACAGTGCAATGAGAACCTTTTCCAAATTTCACAAATAAAAGGACGCTTGGACGTCGCCTTCCCTGACGTGTTGCTTCTTTCTCCTTTTCTGGGGCAGTGGAATTTGTCACCTGGGAGACTCCTCCTTCCAGCCAACATGGTGTTTGTGGAACAGCTCAAGCTGTAAAACCCAGTTCATCCGTGACTGTTGACATTTGAACCAGGCTTTTTAGGACTGGAAAACACTGCAGCCCCAGCCAACTTCTGAGATGGGAATTGTGTGCAGAAGAGAGACAGGGAGGGAGGGCGGGTCTGGCGAGCCTGCTGATCTACTCAGACTTGCCCTGCAGTGACTGGAAACCTTTCAGGTTTATCATCATTTCTTCTCTGTGCAGCTCATTGGGTTTAGTCTGCTGGATCTGGTTTTTCCCATTGGGAACGGGAGCATGGAGTGATAGACGTGAGAAAGGACCATATTCTTGATAGTTACCATGGGGAACCAGTAGGTTATGGGTATTTAATGGAATTCAAATTTGAGCAAGATCCAGATGTTGGCAGTCTGATCAGCACTCTGTCTGTGGGCTCCTAATATTCGTGCTGGCTATTGACATGCATCTCTGGAGGCCTTTAGTGCCTGTCCCACACCCTGTTCCCACTGAACTTTGATATATTTGTTTTAGGGCTGTGCAAAGATTTTTCCATGAGGGTAAATCTTTCATGGAATGCTTTGTGCTTCTCGGCTCCTTTTTCTCGAAGAGAATAGTGCTTTATCTCTTCTGTCCATTAATTACACTTGCATTCAGACTTGCCTTGTTTTTCTAAGATTCAGAGTCATGATTTAAAAAGAAGAAAAGGTGTTTTCCTTTGGCCTTTGGTGTCTTCAGAGAGGCCAGTGTTACCTTACTGGTATCTTTTTTTCCTTTTACAACTTTATTATTTTTTATTGCAGTTATCTCATGTTTATGGAAGAACATGTAAAGAGACAGATAAGAAAAGAAGTAAACCATGATCCTATTAACTAAACATGTAGCCACTGTTAATATTTTACTGATCAGCCTTCCAAACGGCTTGAGAGTATGTGTACTGCAAAATACAACTATGTTTATATAAATACAACATGGGACACAAAAGAAGCTAAATCCAGTTTATGCAACATCTTTCAGAAAGCCGTACTGTTTCCAAATCTCTGTGGAATTCCACGTAGTCCTGGCTGACTGAGAATCTTAGCTTTGAAATTCAATATCAATAAAACATTAGTAGTCTAGGCAAGGTCAGTTTACAGAGTACATACAGAAACCAGTATTCATTTTACTTTGGAGCTACTGGAGTAATTTCTACCGGTTGGCATAGGATTCATTTCCTGTAACACAAAGCAGGATTTCCTAAATTTGTTTCCTGTGCAGATTCCACTTCGGAAGCCTTGGAGTGTCTTTATTCAGCTATCGGTTACAGCCCGAGGGGTGCTAGGCCCTCCCTGCCACCATACAGTAACTCACAGGGAAATGGGATCGATGCAGTCTGACCAGAGGGAAACACTGCTCAGAGGCCTCAGCAAGCAGGTCTCAGCCCGACAGCATTTCATTATTTCCAGGACATTTAAATGGCAGCATTGGAGGTGGGGTACGGTGGGGGGCAGGGGGTCCTGGTGATGACATAATGTTTAAAGCATTGGTTTCTTGGTGCGAGTGGTCAAGGAGATACAGTCCTGGGAGCAGCTAGAATGAACCCTATGACTCATTCATTTGTCTTTTCCGTGGGTTCTTTTCTATTAAAAAAACTTTTTAAAGCTTTTAAAGTCACAAGTACTAATGTCCTCACTACAGGAAAGGTAGAAATGGTAGTAGAATCAAAAAGAAGTTGATAAAAATAACCCGTAATCCTCACCAACTAGCGATAACTACAGTTTATGTTCCGGAGAAGATTTTCCCAGATTTTTTCTAAATTTGTGCATGTACTCATATACGTAGAAACATAATTGGAATACAGAATCATCCTGTAGTATGTATCATTAAAGAGGAAGGAAGGTGAGTTGAGTTAAGTAACATCCTTTAAAAGGTCGTATGATTTTTGTATTTCTGTAGGATTTGTGCATATGTATGCATGTGCATGTTTGGGTGTGAACCTGTGTGTATATGTGTGATGTGCCATGTGAGTGTGTGTATGGGCATGCATGGGTGTGTGTTTGTGATGTATGTGCACATGTGCCATATGAGTATGTGTGTGTGTATGGATATGTGTGCATGTATGTGTTTGTGGGGTGTGTGTGTGTGTGTGTGTGTGTGTGTGTGTATGTGTATGAAAGCTTCTTGCTGTATTTGGCCCTGTCTTGAAGAACTCAGTAATTTCAGAGCAATGAATGTTGAGTTCAGGGTAATATGTAGAATATCTTGCATGGCTACCATGTGCTCATGGCACAAAGTGAGAAGTCTGTCTCCCTCCTGTCCTAAACCTTCATTCTCCAATGTCTCTTCCTCGGAAGCACCCATTGTTATTAATATCTGAGTATCCTTGCAGAGATAATTTCTTTTGTTCTTTATTAAAATATTTTTTAAAATTCAAAAACACATTTGTAAATTATAGATGCAGTTTTGCACCTTGCTTTTAGTAGCTTGTTTTTTAGAAGTATATCAGGACATGGGAGATCACTGCACTGTGAACTCAGCGTAGGGCTGAGTTTTGCTAAAACATTTGCTGTGGTCTCCTGAAGTCTCTCAGTAGCATAAACCAAAGTCTGCACTTTAAGACCCACCTTTCCACTAACTTTGGTGAAAGATGAGGGCATCACATTGACCCTCCGTGCTCCACCACTGCGACTGCTGGTGTTGAACTTCTATGTTCTGACTCGATTAACTGGGTGATTTTAAGCAAATCATTGCCACACCTTGGCCTCCTCATAGTAAAGAAGGGGCTAGTCCCACCAACCTCCTGGGCCCTCAATGAAGCTAGAGTAGTCATGGTGACGACAGTGTTGCTGACAGCAGTAAGAAATGACCACCTGTTAAATACCCGCTCTAGGCCAGGTCGTGGGCGATGGGCCTCTCTTATGACATTGAGTTACTACGATTGTGCAGATGAAGTGTAAGTTGCTAAGGAATTTTCCTAAAGTCACATGGTTGGCAAGATTAAAACCAGGCAGCTACAACCATAGGCTGGATTTGTAACTTTATACCACTTTCTACCCATGGGATGATGGCCTGAAAGCACTTTGTAAACTCATGAAGTGCTACAGAGAGCTGGGGTGCCTGCATTTGGGGAACTCAGGTATGATAGTCTCTGACTATTCTTAGTTACTCTAGTCCCCTTAGGTCCCTGTTTTGAGCTAGTGTTCAGAGACTATGTGTGTAACACATTCAGTGGAACATTTGTTTTTTGTCCTTTCCCTCTTTTCTGATCTTGGGAAGCTTCCAAGCTTGGTGAAAATAAACCTTCTTTTACCAGACCCTGGAAGCCTACCTTCTGAGTGTCTTGCCTTTACCACCCATCTCTCCAGAATTCTTCCCTTAGAAAGGAAAACCGAAAGGAGTGTGTTTCCTCTCTAGCCCACATATAACCTTGAGACAGCCCCTTGCATGTGGCCATTGAGAGCGGGGAGGGGGGTGGGGGTGTCTCTCCTCTCGACAGCAGAGCCTGCAGGTGGAGAGCCTGCCTGCATCCATCTGGGATGTCAGGGTGCTGGCAGTAATTCAGGCGGAGTGATAGAAGAATGAAGACACAGCTAATCCAGAAGCACATGTTAGTTTAGTATTTTCCCCGTAATTATAGGAGTAACACAAGCTTATAGAAAAGGTGCCTTCTAGAAAAAGTAAAAAAAATTAGAGAAAAAAATAAAATCATCCATAATCCCCAAACTCAGCAATGATCACAGTTAACATTTTGATATTTTTCCTTCTTCTCTTTTATGCATACAAGTGAAATATTTAGTATCATTCCACATTCTATCTCCATTCGATCACTTAGTAATAGATTGCATTAGCCCTTTTTAGTAACCATCTATGATAAGAAGATTTTTAATAGCTACAGTATATTCTGCTGCTTAGATACACCACAGATTATATATTCTATCCCCCAAGCTTACCATTTAGGAGGTCTCCCAGTTTTAGTGATCATAAATAATGCCCCAATGTATTAACACTCTGCACATCTCTGACAGTATGTATAAAAGGTCCCAGTGGTCTCCTTTTGCATTTTCTTGAACTTGTCGCTGAGAGTTAGTGTCAAAACCACTGTGGATACTGGATCACAAGGGCTAGGGGAGGGCCAGCAGTCCACGGTCCTTTTGCAGCCATGAGGTGGTTTTTCCCCCCATGACCATGTTCCTATCTCAGTGCACATAAGGTGTATACAGTTCCCCTGAGTGCCTTGGCGTGCTCTCAGCCTCAGCCTCACGCCCGGACAATGCCAGCATTCAGACGTGTGCGCAGATGACCGCAGGGTGTTGAGTCAGAAAGACTCAGGCGGGTGGGGGGGGGGTTACCATCACGTTGTTGTGCCCTCAGACCCAAAGGCTAAGGTCAGAGAGCACAGGTCAGGAACTATAGAAAAAAAACTCCTCTGTTAATGGTATTTATTAGCCACAGAGGTAGAATCTTGAAATAGGATTCTGGTTGTTCAGAGGAGGGCGGGGGCTGTCTGAGGCAGGACTGGCCAGTGTTTTGGGACAGTGTAGAAAACTGTCAAATGAGCTTCCTTGATGTGAGCTCATCTATGGGCTGTTGATGCCGATTTCTGGTCCATATAACATTAGCGCTGGCCCAGAATGGACTTAAGGGGTAGTCATTTTCAAGTGACTAAGTTTTTATGGAGATGGTGTTATTCTTTTTTCTTAGGTATTAAGTTTTATCAGAGTTAAGTTATAGGAGGCTAGATTTCAAGGGCAGGAAATTTGGGTCAAGGAGTGGCCTTTTATACCACTGTCTTGCCCACTGATTCCCAAATGCAGAGGGCTGTTTTGTTTGCTTCATGCTATGCTGCCTTTTAAGAAAAATGTAAAGCAATATTTAAAAATCACTTGATTTTATATAAAAATCAGCTTCTCTTGAGAAAGATCAGATATGGAAATAGTGGGCCTAATTTGTACCTGGCAGTGGTTGGCCAAGCTGGGCAGCTACTGCCTCAGTTTACCCCGGCCTGCACATGGCCTGTCCTTCTCCTGTCTGCTGTCTTCCCAACCCCTGTTGGCATTCGAACCTGCACCCGCCATCTGGCACATTGTCAAATGTATTTCCTTATTAGGTAATGAAAACCTTAGGTCTTTGGAAAGATTTATAATCTTGAAAGGCTGGATTAGGACTGACTGGCTACTCTTTGTGAGCCTGGGTATTTATCTTACTGAATGCCACCAAAAAACCCCTGTAATCAGATGTCAGAGTCCTGTCTTCACGTCATACAGGCTCTTATGATTAGTATGACTCCGCTTTTGACAAGAATTCAAGGCTCCTGAGCGTGATCTGGCATATTTCCCAAGCACACAGTCCCAGGTACGAAGGGAAAACGATGAAAACTAGTCACGAGGGGTTCATTGCTGACCAACAAATGATGAAAAAGCCCTTTCATGGGTGGATTCTGGCATGAGCTCTTCAGGTGGGCATTTTAGGAAGGGAAAATAGTAGTGCCCTTTTGATTTTCTTCCTTGACTCAAAGCAGAACATGCAGCAGACTCATGAGACAAGATGCCCTCGCTGGCCCCATCTTCTTTCCCACACGTGATCTAGTTCACTTCTCATGTGTTCATTCACTCATCTGCACGAGGTTTCTTTTGTGGCTGTTCTTCTGACCTGAGGACCCCTGAGACCCCTACCTCAGGCTATTAAGGGTGGTGAGACACAAGACCCTGGAATCCTTGATGATTTTGTGATATGGAGTGATTGCTTTGAACCGAAGCTTGGAACCGCCACAATGATAAGTAGCCTTGTTTTACGTCATTTCGTTCTGGAAGGGAGCGCGGTTATCTCACCCTCGCATTTTGTCTCACCCGCAGTTGAGAAGTGCTAGCAAGCACCTCGCTTCTTAACTGGTCTCCCCCAGAGGTCTGTGGCGGTTCTATGTGTTCCATGGGAAAGGAGCTTTCAATTAACGTGGACCAATGTTAAAGTTAGGAGGGTGGAAGGTGCAAATGAAAGCCCCCTGCAAGGCTCATATCCTGTTGGAATCAGCCCCCCGGGAGACTGATGGTTTTGATTAGGGTGTTGGATCCTTGAGGCGGGCAGGGAATTGGGGTGGGGGGCTGGCAGGGGGCAGCAGCGTCTCCTTTACTTCATTGAGAGGTTTTGCTGGAAGAAAGCACGGTTAAAAGATGTTTGCATGCAGTTGTCATTCATCCTTCCTCAGGAACATGTGCCACTTTAGACCACTTGAGACTCAGAGCTCAACTCCTCTCACACAGACCTGTGGGGTCCATGGCCTGGCCGGCCGAGCTGAACAGAAATCACTTCCCAGCCCTGGAAGCCACCTCCAGTCCTGGAGTTCCAGATTCTTTCTCAGTTGAAGTTCAGAGCAGGCTTTTGGGGAGTTAGGATATCTCTGGGGAGCCTAATACTTTTCACATCTTTTCAGGGCAATTAAATAGGTTTTTAAGGGGTGAAGGAATAGCCGTTTAAAAAATAAGAATGAAAAAATCCTTTCACTAACAATGTTTTGAAAGCACCCAAAGAATAATTTTCATTTTTTTTTGTTACCAAATTGGTATGTAACGGAGAATGTAAATTTCATCAAGCTTTTGTGCTTGTGCGGAACTAGGTATTTGTTATGTCTTGAATTGTGTTGGGATATTTACTTAAGTAAAAACTTTTTTTAAATGTGCATGCATGTTCACAATATTTCAGTGGTACAGAAAGATAGAAATAAAATCTAGAAGTATTTCTCTGCAAGTGTGTCACTCTATGAACATCTTTATACATATACCTAAGCTTTTTTTTTTTTACATATTCAGATGGGATTATTTTATATATATGGATATTTACCAATTTGTTCATTTTAAACTTTGAAAGAAAGTTGTTAGCTGAGAAAAGAGGCTGTATTGAAAGCCAGAGTGTCTTTAATTTGTTTGGTCTGCCACAATAAACTACCATAAACTGGGTGGCTTATCAACAACAGAAATGCATTTTTCACAGTTCTGAAGCCTGGAAGTCCTAAATCAAAACACCTGGCAGGTTTGGTGTCTGGTGAGAGCCACTTTCTGGTTCATCGAAGGCTGTTTCATTGCTGGGTCTCATATGACAGAAGGAGTGAGAGAGCTCTCTGGGGTCTCTTTTATAAGGGCACTAATCTGTTCATGAGGGTCCCACCCTCATGACCTGATCACCTTCTGAAGTCCCCACCTCTAAATACTATCACCTTGGGGATTAGGTTTCAGCATATGAATCTGGAAGAATATAAACATTCAGTCTATAGCATGGAGTCATTAAACTAAACAAATAAATGAGTGGGTTTTCAAAGACTTACGCAGCCAGTAGCACAAAAATCATTACTATTAGCCCTTTCTTTCAAAGGTGGAGGTCAGTACGACAGTCTCTTCCATTGGTCAAAGTTGAAATCTAGTCAATCTTGGTTGACTCATTATGACATTAATTAAAACAGGGTAGAGTCTTAAAAAAATAACTTCTTGGGCCGAGCCCGTGGCGCACTCGGGAGAGTGTGGCACTGGGAGTGCAGCAGCGCTCCCGCCGTGGGTTCGGATCCTATATAGGGATGACCAGTGTGCTCACAGTGCTCACTGGCTGAGCATGGTGTGGCCGGTCCGGATGTCATTTAGCTGA
>NW_007730447.1:0-15818 GCF_000696425.1 Galeopterus variegatus | reverse complement strand
TAAAAAAAAAAAAAAAAAAAAAAAAAAAAAAAAAAAAAAAACTTCTTGCTAATGGAAGTTCAGTTAATATTAGCAATAGAAACCAAATTAAATATCTGAGCATAGCTGACTAAGGATGCATAAAGATACGTTTTCAGAGCTGGAACAGAAGTGAGAAGTAATCTACTTTTAAGCCCCTTTTTTTGCATAGGTCTAGTGGGCTGGTGGTAGAGTTGGGACCGGAACCCAGTTTTGAGCTCTACCTTGTTCAGCCAAGATGACATCCTGGCGTTCCAGAAACAGGACCATGGATCAGCAATCTACAGGTGTCTTCCTTATGGCTTTGCAGAGCTCTCTTGGTGAAAGGAATGGGGACTCAGGAAGAACCCGATAAAATAGAAGTACTTGGGGTGGTCAGCACTGCTACAGGAGTCTTTTGAAAAGTGACTCTGTTTACCTTCCACTGCCCTCAGAGAAAAAGTAATCATTATGAAATAGTTCTGGTGTGCAGAAAGTTATATACTATACAGTACCCACTACTGGGCTTGAAGATAGTGTAACATTTCCAGTGGAATGAAGGCCTTCTGTAGACCCTCTTCCCCTAACACCTACCCTTAGTTCCCCAAGTCAGCACTCCCCTAAAACCTGCCTCCTTTTTTCCCTCTGAAGATTAAGCTTTATAAGAAGGAAGTGTGAGGGGCTACTTTGTCTTTATCTTTATTTGGACACCGAGCCTTTGGACTTGGATCAGAATGACAGCTTGTTTGGCATTAAAATTGGAAGCCCTCCTGTATTTGTTTCCTGTCACAACTGTACCAAATGCCTGCATATCTGATGTTTTAAAGTGACACAAATATATTATCTTACAGTTCTGTTGGTCAGAGGTCCACACATGTCTCTCTGAGAGATGGGCATGGTGTCAGCAGTTCCACGTCGCTCCTGGAGGCTCTGGGGAGGATCTGTCCCCTTGCCTTTTCTAGCTCCACACTCCTTAGCTTATGGCCCCTTCCTCCATCTCCAAAGTTAGCAGCATCACATCTCTCTGACTCTGCTTCTGTCCTCTCTCTCCAACCACAGCCAGGAAAGGCTGCCTTTTGAGGCCTCATGTGATTACATTGGGCCTACCTGGATAATCCAGGATGATCTCTCCATTTTAAGGTCCTTATTCTCGGTCACGTCTGCAGAGTCCCTTTTGCCATGCAAGGTTACGTATCCGCAAGTTCCAGAGATTAACACATGGGCATTTTTGTCAGGCGTTATTCTGCTGACCACACCTTCCATCGACTTTCCAGCAGTGGCAGTGGGCTGGGGTGGCACCTGCTGAGGGTGTGATTCAAGCAGGGGCATCTGGATAACCGGATTGGCACTTTCCCTTGGGCCTCTTACTTGGGTCAGCTAGACCTAGCATCAGATCCTGTCCCATCCTGTCTCAGCTGCCAGCCAAGAGCAACTCACCCTGGCCTTACTGAGTCTCGGATTCCTCATCCCCCATGTGGCCTTGGCACTTCCTACCCCAGTGAGCTGCTCTGAGCAGTAAGCACGGTGGCCCTTCCATTTGGCGCATCTGGCACATGTGGGCTCTGCATACTTTTTCTTTTTTTTTTTTTTCCTTTTTTTGTCTTTTTTCGTGACCGGCAACAAATCGCAACCCTCAGTGTCGCGCCCGTACCGGACCGGGACCGGCAACGGGATCGCAACCCTCAGTGTTGCGCCCGCACCTCGCTCAGCCAGTGAGCGGCTGGTCTGTATGTGGGATCCGAACCCTCGGCAGGAGTGCCGCCGCGCTCCCCAAGCAGCGCACTGTAGCAGTGCGCTACCGGGCCGGCCCAATGCATACTTTTTCATGCCTTCCCCACCCCCATTGTAGCCTCCTTCCTGTGGCAATGGGGGGTGGGGGCTCGGTGGTCTCCAATTCCTCCCCCACCCCTCTCTTTCCCCACCTTTTCTCTCCTTTTCCTCTCCTATTTCCTTCTTTTCCTGGAGACCCCAGGCCAGATTCATCTGCAGGTGTGTTTTATTTTCTTCATGGGCTCTTAAAACATACAAATTAATTGCTTACATTTATTTTATTTCTATCAATTTTTTTTTTTTTGCAGTACGGAAATCCAAACCCTTCACCTCACTGTTATAACACCAGGCTCTAACCAAGCGAACTAACCAGCCAGCCCTTAATTGCTTACGTTTAAAAGTTGGGAGATCTCAGGGACAAGTCCAGATCTCTGGTTTTTCTTGAGAAACCTGAAGCTCTGGCCACCTGGTGCCCACATTCCTCGGAGTGACATCCTGCACAGTGTCATGGCGGTGGCAGCCCCTTCAGACGTGGGGGGCACCTGCTTGCCCCAAGCCCCGCCCCCTTCATTTGCTTGCACCACCAGTCTGGCCTGTCTTGGCATTTGTGACTCACATGCCTTTGGGCTTAGGTGGAGTCAGCCTGGTTGAGGCTGTGAGAAGGTTCTGGCATGAGACCCAGACAGTGCCTCCTGGAAGTGAAGAGTTTTGTGGTGCAGATCTTTGCACCAGGCAGACCCAGATGCCACCAGGACTAGCCTTTGTCACTTCCCAGCACTGTCACTTTGGGCAATCGCATTGACTTCTCTGAGTCTCAGTTTCCTCATCTGCATAGACCAGTGTTCTCAAACTCAGTGCCATTGCATTTGAGGCTGGGTACTTGTGGTGGGGGCCGCCCTGTGCACTGCAGGATGTTTAGCAGCATCCCTGGCCTTTACCCCCTTGATACCTGTAGTTCCTCCTTCCCAGTTGTGACGAGCAAAAATGTCCCAACATTGCCATGTGCCCCCTGAGGGCAGAATCGACCAGCTGGTGACCAGTGTAGATACTCATGCAGTGGAGCATGTGCGAAGCTGACAGGAGAGGCTGGAGGTGAATCACTGAACTGGCGTCCTGTTCCTTCGGTCCCTGTGTGTTCTGTTGTTTGGCTTGTGCAGATTCTTCCAGAAACAATCTGTGGTTGTGCCAATCCCTCAACACTGTGCACTCTCTCTGCCATGTCACTTGCATGTGGCCTGCTTTGGAACCTGGAGAAGGAGAAGTATGCCTTATGGAGGGGCAGCTCTGAGTGTGGGAGCCCCGCAGGCCCAGAGGAACAGACACTGTCACCGCCGGCACAGCCTCGGGAAAAGCCCTTGCCTTCCTCAGGGAAAGTGACTGTTGTGTTCACCTGCCTCTGCTCCCCCTTCTGCCTTTGTGTTCACGTGCATACCCTGTGAACCGGGACCCTCGGCTGCATGTCTGACCTTCGACTCTGTGTTACATTTAGGTGGCCCTGGTCCAGTGGACTGAAAGTGTGGGTTTAACCCTGGTGGGCCGAGACCAGTCTTCTGTGCAGCTGAGGACCCCTGGCGACCAGATCCTGAACTTCACCATCTTGCAGATCTTCCCTTTTACCTATGAGAGCAAGCGCATGGGCATCATCGTGAGGGTGAGTTGTTTTCATTCATGACTTAAAAGGGCTAAAAACCCCAAGTACGCTGCACGGCATATGTCCTGTGGCCTGACGTTCTTTCATACCCCTTTCTCACCCTGTTGATTGTGGCATCTGCCACCCAGACTAACAAGGGAATATAATCCCTTAAACAGAAAGGACGTTAGTTCATCAGTTGGACTAGATCGATGATCAGATTATGGTCATCAGTTGCTGACTAGATTGTGGATCAGCTTAAGGTGATTCCAGTTCTAGAGTGAAAATTCTGCTGAATATAAATTGGGCATTTCCTGGTAATACATTTCTCATTCTCTTTTCTTTAATTAAACATTTATTTTTATTGAGGCAAAATTCACATAACATAAAACAATCATTTTAAAGCAAACAATTTGGGGGCATTTAGTACATTCACAATTGTGTGACTACCACTTCTGCCAGGTTTCAAAACATTTTCACGACTCCAAAAGAAAACCGTTAAGCAGCCACTCCGCATTCTCCCCTATTCCTCAGTGCTGTCAACCACCAGTCTGCATTCTGTCTCTGTGGATTTGTCTATTCTGGACATTTCATATAAGTGGAATCATACATTATATGGTCTTCTGCGTGTGGCTCCTTTCACTTACCATAACGTTTTCAAGGTTCATCCATGTTGTAACATGGATCAGTATTTCATTCCTTTTTATGGCTGGCTAGTATTTCATTATATGTATAGACCAAATTTTGTTTGTTCATTCATCCATTCATGGACATTTGGGTTGTTTCTACCTGTTGACTATTGTGACTAGAGCATTCACGTATAAATATTTGAGTAGCTATTTTCAATTTTGGGGGGTATATACCTAGGAGTGGAATTGCTGAGTTACGCTGGGTCAGTTTCCCAGTTGCTGGATAGTTCTATCTTCAGCTTTATGAGGAACCTCCAAACTGTTTTCTTCAAGCTGCACCATTTTACATTCCCACCAGCAATGTATGAGGGTTCCAGTTTCTCCACATCCTCACCAACACTTGTTGTTTTCAATTTTTTGATTATCACTGTCCTAGTGGTTATGAAGTAGCATTTCATTGTGTTTTTATTTGCATTTTCCTAATGGCTAATGATATTGAGTGCCTTTTCATACACTATGGCCATTTGTATATCTTGCATGGAGAAATGTCTATTCAAATCCCATTTTAATTTGCCCAATTTTAATTGGGTAGTTTACCCATTTTTAATTGGGTTGTCTTTTTGTTATTAAGTTGTAAGGGTTCTTTATATGTTCTGGATACTGGACCCATATCAGACGTATGATTTGCAGATGTTTTCTCTCATGCTATAGTTTGTCTTTCACTTTCATGATAATGACCTTTGATATATAGAGATTATAATTTTGATGAGGTCTAATTGATCTATTTTCATTGTTGTTGCTCTTGACTTTGGTGTCATATCTAGGAATCCATTGCTAACTCCAAAGTGATGAAGACTTACCCCTATATGTTCTCGTAAGAGTTTTGTAGTTTCAGCTCATGATCACTTTGAGTTAATTTTTACATATGGTGTGAGGTAGGGGGTTCACTTTATTCTTCTGCATGTGGGTAAGCAGTTGTCTTAGCACCATTTGTTAAAGAGACTATTATTTCCCCTTTGACTGGTTTAGTTACACTTGTAATTAAATATTCTCAGTGGTTTTTTTTTCCTTTTTGTCTTTTTTCGTGACTGGCAACGGATCGCAACCCTCAGTGTCGCGCCCGTACCAGACCGGGACCGGCAACGGGATCGCAACCCTCTGTGTTGCTCCCGCACCTTGCTCAGCCAGTGAGCGGCCGGTCTGTATGTGGGATCCGAACCCTCGGCGGGAGCGCAGCCGCGCTCCCAAGCGGCGCACTGTAGCAGTGCGCCACCGGGCCGGCCCCTCAGTGGTTTTTTAATTCATACAATTACTAAGTTAGCAAAAAAAATAGCAACCACTCAGCAGCATCATTTTGCCATGTTCATTTCAGATTTTCTCATTATATTTTTTGAAACTTTTATTGGCATACAATATCACAGAGAAAGGTCTAAATATCATAAGTGTATAGCTTAACCCTTTTTCACAAAGTTAACACACCTGTGAAACCAGCATCCGTCTGGTGGGAGGAGCAGAACCTGACCCCTTCACCTCTTCTGCTCCTGTGCTACTTTCCATTTGCTACAGTTCTCCCCACAAGGATATAACCCCTGTCCTGATTTCTATTAGGTTTAATCGTGTCTGTTTGTATTTTATATAAATGGAATCATACAATAGATACCTGTTTGTATATTCATTTGCTCATATTTATATTTGTGAGATTTATCTATATTTTTGCATGTATTGTAGTTAGAAAGAATTTTTTTTAAAGAAACCAAACATTATGGATTCAGTTGAACCCCCAGCTGTGCCTCCTAGATGCCCTTCCTCTCCATACCTACTCCAAGTTCATCATTCTTATTTTAAAATACTATTATCATGATGGAAATTGGAAGTGCAATATCTTATTTGGATTAAATTACTGATTATTTAAAAAAAAATACTATCATCAGACATGAACAATATGTATTATGGGTTTACATGTTTTTGTTCTCTATGTAAATGGCATCATAGTATGTGTGTCATTACTGCAATTCTTGCTTTTTGCTTAACATTAAAAAACTTTATCTTCATACATTTAACCGTACTTCATTTATTATAGCTATGTTATAGTACTGCATTGTGTGAATATACCTCTGTTCCTTTGGTCTATTGCAGTTGCCTTTTGATAGTCATTCAGATAATTGCCACTTTTTTTTTTTTTTGATATTAGAAACAGTGCTGCCATGCATATCCGTGTCTGTTCTGGTCTCCTTTGCATGTATGTGAATGTTTCTCTACGAAGTATACCTAGAGATTGCTGGGTTGTAGAATATGTATACTTTCAACTTCATCAGATATTGTCAACTTTTTCTCCAAAGTGGTTGTACTAATCTCCATCCCACCGTTCCTCCACCCCTCACCAGCATTCGATAGTGTTAGGCTTTTTAAAATATGGCCAATCTGAAGAGTCTGAATTAAGGTCCTGCTTTTCTATTTAAATAGCTCTTTTACTTACAGAGATCACACTTTCGTTCAGGGAAGCTTGGGAAACCTGGTGTTCACCTAGCACTTTGTTCAGTAGTTCTTAAGCCTGGATGATCATGTGAATTACCAAAGAACGTTAGGAAACACAGATGATTTGGTTCCATCCCAAACCTGTCTTGGTACTGGTATAGTTCCCTGATATTTGTAAAGGTTCTTCACATTATTTGGCTTGGTCGGAGAATACTCTGCCTCAAATCATACAAATCTTTGGAATAAAACTCTTTCATCTTTTCTGGATTTTTTTTTAACAAATAAGAATCCTCCCCACCCTGATCTACCCAAGTGTTTCATGCCTTAGGGAGCAAAAAGTTATAGATTCTATTATAGTAAATTAGTAAAAGTAAAAATTGATGTGCAGACCATTGGGCATACAGCCCTCCCCCTTCGTGCTGGTACTTTCAGCTAGCGTTGGGCTCGTCACCTGCAGCTCTGCAAGGTCCCCGACTTCACAGGACCCGTTGTAGCATCTTGCTCTTTTCTTTCATCGTGTTTATCACACTGAAGTTCTTTATTTATTGTGGGTTTACTTGTCAAAGTCTGTCTTTTCTATTGGTTGGTGAGAACAAGGACCAGGACCATTCGTTCATCCTGCTGGCTCCTAGGTGCTGCATTCTTGCCTGGCACATGGTAGACTCTCAGTAGGTGCTGAAGTTAATGGTCTTCAACGGTGATCGTCAGTCATCTTTTTAGTGGTGGTGTTGTTAGGGCAGCTATCAGAAAGGACAATTAAAAGAAACAACTCACAACTTTTTCTGGCCCTCCCGGATTTTCACCGTAGTCCTTGATCATTTACCTTGTAGCCTCAGTGCTTGGGGTGGTTCCATGTTAGTAGTAGTAGTAATAGTAGTAACTAGCAGCAGTAGTAATGGTAGTAGCGGTGGGAACAACAAAAGCAGTAAATGACAGGTAACATTTAAATGGCGCTTATTGTGTGCCAGCAGCTGTTCTAAGTGAATTGCATCAACTAACTCATTTAATTCTTACCATAACCTAGTGGGGGTAGGTATCGTTATAACTGGCATTTGACAGAGGAGAAAATTGGGATATAGAGAGGCTAAGAAACCTGCCCAAGTTCACACAGCTAGGGGCTGAGATCAGCCCTCAGGCCAACTGGCTCCCAAGTTCATGCCCCTTACCCCCAGGACCTGCGGGTTTGGGTGAAGGGAGGGGCATCATAAAGCTCACAGAGCACCTGTAATAATGTTGGGGCAGTGAATTAATTGCATATTGCTGCATAACAGATTACCCCACAGTAATGACTTAAAACAACAATGTATGTATTTCTGATAGTTTCTGTGGGCCAGGAATCTGGGTGTGGCTACTGGGATTCTCTGGCTCAGGGTCTCTCACAGGCTGAGGTCAAGGGGTTGGCCAGGGCAGCTGTCATCCAAGGTTCTGTTGGGGCAGGATCAACTTCCAGACAGCATCAGCGTTGTTGGCAGGGTTCAGTTTCTTGGGGGTTGTCAGACTGAGGGCCTTAGTTCTTTACTGGCTCTTTGCCAGAGGCCACCCTCAGTTCATTGCCACATGGGCCTCTTCATCAGCTACCTCCCATGTCAGTTGGCTTCATCAGAGAGAGGAGGTGGGAGTGTGAGCAAGACAGAAGTCGTGGTCTATTGTAACCCGGTCTTGGAAGCAACATGCCTTCACTCTAGCCTTATTCTATTATCAGGAGCAAGTCATACATCCAATCCCACACCAGTGGGGTGGATGACACAAGGGCATGAATACCAGGAGGTGGGGACCATTGAGACCCATTTTGGAGATTGCCTACCCAGGCAGAAGATAAAGGCAGCTGCATGAGCTGCTCTTCTGATCCAGTGATGCAGCATCGACATGCTTTGAAACGGCACTTTTTAAGGGACTTTTTTGTCCCAGACGCGAGTAGGTACCAAGGGCATGAATACCAGGAGGTGGGGACCATTGAGACCCATTTTGGAGATTGCCTACCCAGACAGAAGATAAAGGCAGCTGCATGAGCTGCTCTTCTGATCCAGTGATGCAGCATCAACATGCTTTGAAACGGCACTTTTTAAGGGACTTTTTTGTCCCAGACGCGAGTAGGTACTTCAGACTGTGCAGGACATGCGTCCATGGCAACTTTCGAGCAGGGAGGGAGGCTTTTCTCCCACCCAGCTGCTGCTTTCCCCACTGGCCCACACCTGGCCTGACCCCTGGCTCGTAAGCCACATCTTGAGTACGCATCTGATATCAAGAACATCGTGGCTGGAAGCAACAGCATAAATCCTTGGGGGTGGGGGTGGGTTGTTTCCTGGGGCATTAGAATCATTATCTCCTATGGAATTACTTTAGTTTTGTTCCAGCCTTTATTTTCTCAAGTTCTGGGGCTGTGGGCTGTGCTGAGGTCATTTGAGTGTTGAATCATCGTTGAATAGTCCCCAAGAGCAGCCATGCTAGAGTAAGTGAGCGGTATACACCACCCTTTGTTTAGTTGTAAGCGACTCTCATCCCCAGGGATGTGTCATGTTTTATGAGCTGTGACCCCTGTGTCTTCCCATGGCAAGACAGGGACTCTATGCCTGGATGTATGGAGATACTGTTGGGTGGGCATAGTGTGCCCCTCCTTCCCAGGTTTAAAAAAAAAAAAATCAACATTTACAGTTAAGGCATTTAGAACAACTGAGTATGTAAACAAGTGGGGATCAAAGCTATTCATCTCCTTTTTCACCACCCAAGATAACCAATTATCTTTTCAGGAGATTTTCCTTTCAGTCTTTTTCAAAGCATGTACAAGTGTAAATATCCATACACATTTTTATAAAATTGGCATCAAACTTCATATAAAGCTTTCTGAGCTGCCCCCCACCCACTAAACTATATGTATATGATGAAAATGTTCTCATATCAGTAGAATATGATTTTTAAAGTATGCCTGGTGTTTTCATGAAAGAATGTACTGCTATTTCATGAACTTTTCTTATTTTGGATGCTTAAGCTGTTTCTCATTTTTGACTGCTAAAAATAACGCTGTGAGCATCCATCTTTGCAAAGCTGTCTTTAGTGAAATACATATTATCTTGCTAAGTTTTCTTATTTCCTGACCTGTTTCTTTGATTTGGGCGAGTGGAAAGAAATCTGCGTCCAGGGTTTTGAACTAGTTTTCTACTTTGCACAAATATCACTATACTCCTCTAATGCAACAATTCTCCTCCGGGGGGGCATTTGAAAATGTCTGGAAACATTTGTGATTGTCACAACCCCGAGTAGGTGGTCCTACTGGCATCTAGTGGGTGGAGACCAGGGATGCTGCTTAGCATGGATAGTTCCTATGACAAAGAATGATCTGGGAACAAAGTAAACTTGTGATGAACTTGGTAGGAGGAAATGACTCATGGGAGGAGATAGTTGATACAGTATTTATATTGGACAAAACTCTGAACTTGCTTGAGCCCCATCTATAATAAAGGAAGCTGGGCGGGGGGTGTGTGTTATTTCCTACAGCCACGTTGTTAAGCATCATTTGGGTGAAGGGGAAAGGAAGAGAAACCTCTGATGCTTTCATGTTCAGAACCCACAGCTTTCTTTGGCCTGAGTCACACGCAGGCTACAGCAGCAATTCATCAAAGATAACACATGGCATTGAATGTGTTTAAAACACGGGTGCCTCTTCTTGCCCGGGGGTGCTTTTAATGAGTCAGCGAGTGGTTCTAAAAGATTGTCAGTGATTAGAGGGCATTCAAAAGTTGTTTTAAATGCAGAAACTGTAGTACTAACCTGGCTTTATTTCATATTGAATGAAGACTTTGTAGACATTCATTCTGGGCTTCCTGGGGTAGCAGAATTTAGGCACAAGATGTTGATGGCCATGCTCGGTTTCCTTGCCCGTCTCTACTCTCTCCTTCTTAGTTGTGGAGCTGTCCTGCACGTTGTAGGATGTGTGGCAGCTTCTCTGGCCTCCGCCTACTAGATGCCAGTAGCTCGCCCCCCGAGTTGTGACATTCAGAAGCATCTCCAGGCATTGACTGCCAGGTGTCCCTGGGGACAAGATCATTCCTGTTGAGAGTCACTGGGCTAAGCCTTGTCTTCCACATGCAGTAGACCCAAGAAATTATGATCATCCCACCAGAAATAATATCATTGAGGGACACTTTGTGTGCATCTGCCCTGCGCCAACTGCTTTGTGTGGATTATCTAGTTTCAGCCACCACAGTTTAGGTAGTAAGGATTGTTGGTATCCTGTTTCAGATGAGGAAACTGGGGTTTAGAGAAGAGAAGCAACTGTGCACGTGCACACAGCTGGAGCTGGTGCCAGGTCTGAGCATTTGGTGCCTGTGGAGGTGCCACCTACCACCCAGAAAGTCTGGTCAGGGTGAACTGAAACTCTGGGTGATTTGATATCTAGGTAAGTCCTCAGACAGACATAGAGGTCTGGAATTTTCTAGATTAGTGGTTCCCAGCTGAGACAGTTGCCCCCCCAGGAGACATTTTTGATTGTCACCAGTGGGGCTGCTGCTGGCATCTAGTGGGTAGAGGCCAGGGGTGCTGCTAAACGTCCTACAAGGCACCAGACAGTCCCTACAACAAAGATTGATCCAGCCCAAATGTCAATAGTACCGAGGATGAGAAACCCTGATCCAGATCGTTATCTTCCCTGCTCTTTTGGTGATACTGGCAGTCCTACATGTAAATTTAAAATTATCTTAGAGCATAGGAGGCCATTCCTGTTGGAATAGCAATAACTTTGAAAACAATACAAAGGTCTTAATCCTTTTGATCTTGCTCTCATCATTTAATAATTTCCCAAATAAATGCTTTGAGTTTTCTTCTGATTTCTGTGGCCTTTGCCTCAAAGTGAGGCCCTCTCTTGCTTTTTATCTCCGGCCAAGTGAAAGAACGCTGGCGTCTGTGACGTACACTCCGTACACGCTCCATCGTGGGAAGCGGGCGTCGGAGCAGAAAGCATGTTCCTTTTGGTTACTCATTGTTCCTGGCCTCCCTCTCTAGGATGAATCAACTGGAGAAATTACGTTTTACATGAAGGGAGCGGATGTTGTCATGGCTGGCATCGTGCAGTACAACGACTGGCTGGAGGAAGAGGTAAGCGAGACGTGGGCCATGAAAACTGGGCCTTGAAAGCAGTTCTGAAGCGGCATTGCCTTGCATGGGATAGTGAGGTGGGCCTCTGTATTTGTTATCTGTGGCGGTGGAACAGACCACCCTGCTACTTAGCTGCTTGAAACAATACACGTTGATTCCTCATGGTTTCTGTGGGTCAGAGAGCCAGGCATGGCCTAGCTGGGTCCTGTGCTTCAGGGCCCCCCAATGCTGCAGTCAAGGTGTCAGCTGGGGCTGTGGTCTCATTTCAAGGCTTGACTGGGGCAGGATCCACTCTGAGCTGTCAGTGGTTGTGGGCAGCCTTCAGCTCCTCCTGTTCCATGCCATGTGGTCCTTGCCAGAGGGCAGCTCACACCTGGCTGCTGGCTTCATCAAAGTGAGCAAGACAGGGAGCAGGAGAGGCTGCTAAACGAGACGGAAGTCACCGTCTTCGGTAACCTCATCTCAGAGGTGATGTCCCCTTACTCTTGCTGCTGTCTGTTTGTTAGGAGTAAGTCACAAGGTCCAGCTCACACTCAAGGGGATGTTGTCACTCAAGGGCATGAGTTCCAGGAGGCGGGGACCCTTGGGAGCCACATCAGAGGCTGCCTACCCCAGTTTGTGACATGTACAGTTGGCCGGCAGCCAGAGGGGAGGAGCTCTCAGGTTTATCAGGCTATTTTGTCTCCTTTCTCAGCTCCAGGTGGGGAATTCACATTTTACATTCAGTAACATGATGTTTTCAATTTGGGGGTTGCAAATCCATGTACCTACAGAGGCCAGGCAGGTAACGTAAATGGATGAAACAGGCCTGGGAGTATTTTCCTGGCACTTTGCGTGTTAAATGTATTGGAAGGTTCTTCACTTGACAACTGTGTTTTCTGGGAACACACAGGAGCAGCCTCTTCTTAGCCATCACTGACTGTGGTTATTTGGGAAAGTGCACCTGGTTTTGTCAGATTTCAGTGTTTCTACCGAACCCGTGATCTAGATTTGGGGCGAATTACAATGTTGACTTAAATTTCAAAACATATACTGTGCCAGTCAAAGAAAACCTACGTGTGGGTTGTACTGGGTCTATGGGCTGCCCCTCTGCGGACTTCCCTGTAGAAGGTTTGCTTCAGGGAAGATCATTTTAGGGGAAAGCAATTGTCTGATTTTCCATTTTCCCTGTCCCCTTGGAAGGGGCACATCCATGTCAGCATCCTCAGTGAGAGTCACAGCTCCCCACTGACCTGGGTCTGTTTTTCAGTGTGGCAACATGGCCCGAGAAGGGCTACGGGTGCTCGTGGTGGCGAAGAAGTCTCTAGCAGAGGAGCAGTATCAAGACTTTGAAGTAAGTCATCTTGTGACCTTTCCCATGTGTTTGCAGCCCTGCTCACCTTCCCGGTCACATCTCCTGCCAGCACCCCCTGGCTTATTCTCCTCAAGCCCTGCTGCCGTCATTTCTGAGCACACTAGGTTCACTGTTGTGTGGGGCCTTTGCACCTGCTCTTCTCTCTGCCTGGAACTCTCTTCCCTCACAGAGCTCCATGGCCCACTCCCTCACTTCCTTTGGGTCTTGGTTCAAATGCCGCCTCCTCCGAGAAGTCTTCCTGGACCACCTGTCTAAGGCATCCCCACCCTTTTGCTTTCCATCCTTCACCCCGTTTAACTTGCTGCATGACACTTAACACCATCTTTAATGACCTTGTTTGTATTTTTAACATTCATCTTACCCATATCCTCTCTGGAATGCAATCTTTTTAAGGGCAAGGGCTTCATCAGTCTGGTTTGCTCTTATATCCCCAATGCACATAGTATACCTTCTGGAAAATTTGTCATAAACCACCCTCTCGGAGCCCAAATTTCTTTAAGTATAAAAAATGTTGGGGCCGAGCCCGTGGCGCACTCGGGAGAGTGTGGTGTGGGAGTGCAGCGGTGCTCCCGCCGCGGGTTCAGATCCTATATAGGGATGACCGGTGCAGTCACAGCGCTCACTGGCTGAGCGCGGTGCGGCTGGTCTCAAAAAGGACAAAAAAAAAAAAATGCTGGAGTTGAACTAGATTGTTGACTCATCTGTTGTCATCTTGTCCTATAGATTGTGCATTCCCTGAGGGAAGGGTCCTTGTCTTGTTCACTGCTGTGTGCCTGGCATGAAGCCAACGTGCATGATGCCATGCATGATGGGGCTGGGGGACAGGCTCTTGGGTCCTTGCCCAGCTCCTTGCCCAGCTCCTCCCGGAGAAATTATGTGTGGATCTGTCTTGTCTGTGTGGTTGGGTTCCTGCTTTTTTTTTTTTTAAATTAAGAGTTCTACCCCTGATAAATAACACCTGCCTTTCAATTTTTAAAAGTATTTGCTTTGAATGGGCCCATGAGGGGACTTTTGGTTTTCTTTCATGTTTTTGCTAACATGGTAAAGATGGAATACGCAGAATTGGGTTAGTGGTCTTCAGACATGGGACTTTAGAAAACCTGGCAGTCCAGAGTTTTGGTTATGCAGTGCGTGTTATGTGTGGCAGCACCTACTGTTTTTTGAGGTCTTGGGTTGTGCTAGTCCTCGAGACAGCCCAGTGTGATTGGTGCTGTTATTATTTCGTGGACGAAAGCAGGTGGGGCTGGGAGAAGTTAAGGGACCTGCTGGAAGTCTCACAGTGGGGGAGGGTAGAGCTGAGGGTGGGACTCAAGTCTGTCCAGCTCCAGCGTCTGTACTGGTGACTCAGGAGGAGGCCAAAAGCCTGTTTCCCCCAGCTAGGGTCCAGCCCACCTGTTGGAGTCCCCCCACCCTGTGTTCCACTGTCAGCAGGGGGTGGGCACCCCTGCCTCCCCCTTCCCTGCCCTCAGCGGTGACTGCATCTGCTGCTGTGTCCCAGGCCCGCTATGTCCAGGCCAAGCTGAGTGTGCACGACCGCTCCCTCAAAGTGGCCACTGTGATCGAGAGCCTGGAGATGGAGATGGAGCTGCTGTGCCTGACGGGCGTGGAGGACCAGCTGCAGGCTGACGTGCGGCCCACCCTGGAGACCCTGCGCAATGCTGGCATCAAGGTAGAGTGGGCCTGCCTGGGGCCTGCGGGAAGGAGCTCCCATGCCAAAGGGGCCATCATTTCCACCCTCACGCCCTGGTTTTGGGAGACGTCTTGTGTGGCATTTGCTTTTGCCGTCTGCCTCCCCTAAGCACCCTGGGCTCCCTAAAGGCGAGGACCATGTGTGTCTCCTGGTGGCTCAGGTCCAAGCACAGTGTCTAGTGCACCGCTGCTCATTATTTTCTAGTTGAGTGACTGGTCAGTCAGCCATCTGTCATCTGACTGACCACCCAACAGAGTGACCACCAGCACCAGCAAACTGCTACACAGTTGTGCCCCCCACCGTATCCATGGGCTCCACCAACCAATTGTGAACCAATTGTGGACTGAAAATATATTTTTGAAGTCAATAGGGAAAAAAACAAAACAGTATAACAGCTATTTATGTAGCACTTACATTGTATTAGGTATCATAAGTACTCTAGAGATGATTTAAAGTATACGGCAGGATGTATATAGTTTGTGTGCAAATACTACACTATTTTATGTCAGGGACTCGAGCATCTGTGGATTTTGGTATCTGTGAGGGTCCTGGAACCAGTGTCCCACAGATACTGGGGGACAACTTCATGTACATTTTGTACTCTATTCTTTGGGGCCCCAAACCTCTATCTAGTAGTTTAGTGTAGAGAGGCCGGCAGAGGGCGTCTGAGGACCAGGCTCTGTCTCAGTGAGCCCAGGCAAAGTGTTAGCAGACTTACGGCCTGAAGCTCCTGAAAATGTGTGTGTTTGTCACCTGCCTCCACTCAAAGCAGCTCTCGCTGAGTCCTGGAGCCTGCATTTGGCAAAAGTGCCTGCCCTTTGACCAGGGCCACATAGGAGCACAGAGCAGTCTCGGCACTCAGGCCCTGGGAGGTCACATGCATGGGTCATGTTTCCTACTCAACCATTCTGTCATGTACCTTTGGCTCAGAGGCCTGGTTCATCACAAGGAAATTGCCAGCAGGATCCCGTCTGTGGACATCTGGTGACAGCAGACCCATTTCTGCTGCATGCATCATAGTGTTTAAAATTAGGCACTGGCAATTTCTGAGATTTTCTCTTAGGCTTTTGAAGATTCCACTTTCTGCTTCCAGCTTTGTCCTGGCATTTTTCTTCTTCTCAAAATTGTTCTATCCAAGGGCCGGCCCGGTGGCGCACTGCTACAGTGCGCCACTTGGGAAGCGCG
>NW_007730446.1:177194-194045 GCF_000696425.1 Galeopterus variegatus | reverse complement strand
TTTATTCGTCCTTTGTTGCTCTCAGAAATGCAGTCAATACTCTGGTATCACAGCACACAGCACTCAGGATCGCGCCGTTTCCTGACACGGGCGCTCCATACCCGTCGCCATTTTTTTCTCCGACAATACAGATTTAAGCAAAAATAAAAAATTACTTTGATCACAGATAATCTATAATTAACATTTCATTATATTTTCAGATTTTTCCATATGTATGAATATATATAGTTATTTTTACAAAAATTGGATCCATCACAAAGAAATGATTATTTTATGATGAATATGCTAATTGCCCTGATTAGATCATCACATATTGTATACGTGTATTGAAATATAACTCTGTACCCCATAAATACTTACAATCAATATGGTTCAATAAACAAATTAATTAAAAAAATGAATTAAAAAAATAAATAAAATCTCAAAAAAACCCCAAAAGCAACAAAACAAAACAAAACAAAAAACCTCAAAACTGGATCAACAAATATATTTTCACACCATTATTTTTCAATGCTTGCCCAGAATCTAACTCTTTCTTATTGAACATTTAGGTTGTTTTAAATTTTTTTCTCTAATAATACTGATAATAACATGCGTAGCTAAATCTCTGTAATTGAAAGTTATCAGGTGAAAGAACAAACTAGAAGTAAAAATATTAGATCAAACGATGTGCATTTTTTAAAAGTCATGGTAAAATATGCATAAACATAAAATTTATCATCTTAACCATTTTAAGTGCACAGCTCAGTGGCATTAAGTCCATTCACGTTGCTGTGCAGCCATCAGCACCATCCAGCCACAGAACCCTTCATCTTGCAAAGCTGAGATGCTGCACCCGTTGAACAATAACCGTGCCCCCAGCCTCTGGCACCCACCATTCTACTTTCTGTTTCTGTGAATTTGATTCCCCCAAGTACCTCACAGGGGTGGAATATACAGTATTTGTCTTTCTGTGACTGGTTTATTTGACTCAGCAATAATGTCCCCAGCCAGGTTCATCCTTGTTGTAGTGTCAGGATCCCTTCCTTTTCAAGGCTGAGAACTGTTCCCTTGTCTGTACGCACCACATTTTCCTTACTCTTTCGTCCGTCCACGGACACTGGGTCGCTTCCACCTCTGGGCAACTGTGAATAATGCTACTGTGAACATAGGTGTGCAAATATTTCTTCCAGACTCTGCTTTCTATTCTTTTGGTAAATAACCACACGTGGAATTGCTGGATCATATGATAATTCTATATTTAATCATTTGAGGAACCGCCGCACTGTTTTCCACAGTGGTTGCACCGTTTTATAGACCCGCCAGCAGGGCACTAAGGTTCTGATTACTCCATACCCTTGCCAACACTTGTTATTTTGTTTTCGTCATGGTAGCCACTCCAGTGGGTGTGAAGTGGGATGTGCCTATTTCTATTAATTGTCGAACTATACAGCAGAAAATTAATACTTGGCACTCTTACCAACAACGCGCAGAGAAATTGTTCTACCATTGTCACGAATACTAAGTATCCTTGCCAATTTTTTCATGGGCATTTGAAAGAGGAAGCAGGGACATGGATAGAGGCACCTGGATGACAGTGCCTACCTTCCTAAAGAAAGACTTACCTGGCTGAGACCAGGTCATTGACCCTCTCAAGTTTTAAAACGCTGTGTTTAGACCAACCCTGAATCTCAGCTTCGTGAATGACCTTGTCTGAATTTTCTTTCTGATGTGGCTGTGGAAGCTCTCACAGAAGATGAAAGAAACTCCTCTAAGGACCAGAAAAGAAGCTGAGCCCCCCAGGAAACAAACCAATGTCCTAAAATCTGGTTGAGGGAAAAATGAATTAGTGTATTGCTTCCCTTCACTTCATTTTAAAATTTCAGTTATGAAAACCTACAAAACCTTCACAGCTTAAAACCAAGCAAGATAGAAAATTGTATGAAAGCACAGATTGACTTCTTCTGCCCCTGGGATCGGCAACCCACTCCCGCCCCTGCCCTCACACACACAAAAAACAACTTAAAAAATGATGAACGTTTCCGCCTCGGCGAGCATTTTCCTTGGCTGTCTCTGGATCATTTCAGTGCTCTCGACACTGAAGAGCTGTCAGCCCCGTGGCTGAGTCCTGGGAACTGGTTGTTATTTTCATATGATATGGAAATAAATGGTTAAGTAAGATGAAAAGGGGTTAATTAGATGAAAAATATGCAAGTGGCTATGCAGACCAGACTTTGGCCAGTGACGTCTCCCATTGTTTTTGACAGCATCCAGGTAGACTGACTCCTTGCTTGTGTCTTCTGGACTGATCCTGGTAGATTTCCACTCAAAACCAGCGGGGCCTCCATGCAAGCCGCTGCACCCCGCCAGATCAGTCCCCATCAGCAGCACCCCTGGAACCCCTCTTCCCTGTCAGAGGCACTGCCGGCCTGGGTTCCAGGGACTGCAGCTTCTAAGGGGATAAGAAGGCAGGCTGTCGGTCCCGTCTATGGAGCAGAAGATTTTTCAAACTCTCTGTAACACAGTCAATCCTTTTATTTGCGGATTCCTTGTTTGCAAGGTTGCCTGCTTGTTAAAATTTATTTGTTAACCTCAAATCAATGTCCGTGGCACTTCTGTGGTCATTCTTGGACGTGCACAGAGCAGGAGAACATTAGAGTTGCCCAACGTACGTGTTCCGAGATGAGGCTGGACAAGGTGACATCTGCCGTCTTGTTTTAGCTCTCATACTGGAAAGTGTCCTTTTCACAGTTTATTTAGTGCCACATTGTTTCTCATTTTTGTGCTTTTGTGAGTGATTTCACCGTTTAAAGGGAATCCCAAGTGCAGTGCTGATGTGCTGTCTAGTGTCCCTATAAGGGCAAGAAGGCTGTGACACACCTGAGGGAGAAAATCCAAGGGTCAGATGAGCTTCCTTCAGGCGTGAGTCATAGTGCTGCTGGCCGTGAGTTCAATGCTAATGAATCAACAACATATATTAAATAAGGTGTCTTCGAACGGAAACACACGGAACCAGTTTATGTTTTGATTGGTTGACTAACATGTTGTGGCCCCTGTGTTTCTCCTGGGAACGATGGTTGAGTATTCACTAATTCAGCACTGGCGCTGACTTTATAGAACATAGTTACTGTAAGCAGTGAGAATGAGCTATATGGGTTTTGCCAGTATTATCAAAATTATCCTTGTTTGGTGGAAGAACTCAGGAAGATTTGTACTTCTAGTGCTTCTAGTATCAGCCTCCAGCCCCCAGCCAGCAAGTCCCAGGCCCACGTGCCCCCTTCCCACCAGCAGCCCAGGCCTCCCTCTTTCCTAACCTCCTCCTGTGCCGTGATCCTCTGCCTGGTGGTCTTCCCTGCCAGTGTGGAAAGCCCTGGAGGACAGTCGGTGTCCTGCTCTCCTTAAATCCCTTTGAATCTCCTTGAATCCTGGCCCCAAACATGCGCCGCAGTTTGGGCTCAGCGAATGCTCATGAGGTAATCCTAACACTTCTAGAATGCTCCCCGAATGCCCGCACTTCGCCAAGGACTCACACCTGGATTATCCCAGTCTACCCTCTCAGCCAATTTATGAGGTGGGCACTATTATCACCCCTATTTTACATGCACGAAAGCTCAAGTGCAGAGAGGTTAAGCAACTTGCTCAGTGACACACAGCTGGTAAAGTGGGGACAGTGGGGTTTGAATCCACACTGTGGACTCCTACGTCGGTCTTCTTAACCTGTCCCCGGCAGGGCCTCTGAATCAATGTACGAATAAGACGTAAGTGTAGAGGGAAAACAGGTCTTAGGATGTTGTAGAAGAACCAGACAAGCACTCTCGGTGACTAAGTCGTCAGTCCAGGAATCGGCTCTGCTGGACACTGCTGACGGTCTGGGCTCCTTGGGCTCATGAGGACCTCCCTGGGAGGCTGCACTGGAGCTCCTTGGTGTGGTCACCATCCCTTGGTGTGTGCCATGTGCCTACACCTTCGTGCTTTTCCACCCGCTCCTGCTTCTCCTTGGAAATCCTGTTTTCATCCCTCTTTTCTTCTTCAACTGGAAAATGCTACTTGTCTTTGCAGGCTTAGCGCCGGTCTCGCCAGTCCTGTGAATCTGTTCTTAGCCGGTGCAGCCTGACTCCCAACCCCTGTCTCTCGGGCACTTTTCATACTGCAGTTACATGCGTCATGCGGTAGTCCCAGCGCTGCAGTAGCAGAGTGCCACCCACGGGGAGGCCCACAAAAGAGGAAGCTCGCCCCCTCACAGTGTGGAGACCAGAAGTCTGAGATGGAGGTGTTGGCAGGGCCACGGTCCCTCTGGGGGCTCTAGGGGAGCATCCGCCCTGCTTCTCCCAGCTTCTGGTGGCTCCAGGTGTTCTGGGGCTTGAGCAGTGGCACTTGGATCTCCCCTGTGCCTTTCTGTGTCCTTTCCTCTTATAAAAACACCAGTCATTGGATTTAGGGATGACCCTAATCCAGGAAATCCTTAACTAATTACAAATCAAGATCCTTAGCTAATTATATCTGCAAAGACCCTGTTTCCAAATAAAGTCATATTCTGAGATTCCAAGTGGACATGAGTTTTTGGAGGACACTATTTAACCCACTGCAGCATTATAGGGACCTGTCTTCTCAATGGTAGCAGACACCGGCAGCTGCCCATGCCACACCCTTCCCCTTCTTTGAGAGTCAGACCACAGTTTGTTTGTAGCAGCAATGCACCCGGCCTCAGGCAATGAACATGATCGGACTGAGGCAATCATGGGAGTTCTCTTCCCTGATTTTTCAGCTTCCCTTCTAACTAGGGGTCACCATGTGACCCAGCCTGGCCAAAGAAGCTTTACATGTCAAGGGGGTTTCTGGAAAGCTTTATTTTTCCTATAAAAGGGGTCATATTCCATTGGCATGGTTTCCTGGCCCTTTCTTCCTGCCTAGAATGCAGATGTGATGTCTGGTTCTGCAGCAGCCACCTGTGACCATGAAGAAACAAGCATGAGGGCAGCAGCTAATTTGGTAGGATGGCTGGTGGGATAATGGAGACAGCCTTGGTCTGTAGAGGCATTGCTGAGAGGCCAAACCTGCCTCTCACATTCTTATGTGAGAAAAACAGGCCCCTGCAGTGGAGATGGCTAGTTGCTTACCAAATCTTTTCCCCTTCTTTCTTGACACAGCTAGATGATATTTCCCATCTGCCATTGCAGTTAGGTGTGGCCCAGTGGCTGGCCCTAGCCCACAGATCACAAACAGAAGCAATGTGTGGCACTTCCAGGCCCCTGGACCCCACCGCAGTGTGTCTCCAGTCTCCTTCTCCTTTGCCTGCTGGGGGTACATCTCATAGCAGGGCTCTTGGGGGGTGGTCAAGCCATAGGATGGAAGGTGGCAGGTCCCTGAATTACTGCTGGGAGGAGCACCATCTGCTGCCCAGTAACTCCTGCCTTGGCCAGTTGCAAGAACAAGAAATCAGCTTCTTTTGTGCCGGAGCCATTACGCATTTTGAGGTCTATTCCCGTGGTCAGTCACATGCTAACAAAAACGAGCTTTGTGCTTTAATGCCAGGGGCCTCTGCAGGCAGCTAGGGCCTCCATATACAGGGCGGTCTCCATAGGCAGAAGATTTCTCATAAGGGCCCCTATGTACTTCCACACTGAGCAGAACCCTTTCCCTGCTCCTTATTCCAAATTCCATTCAGCTGTCTCTGGCCTGGCCTGGCAGGTAATCCTGCCTGCGGCCCCCGCCCTCTTCCCCGGATGGGCCTGAGACTGGCCTTCTGCTCTTGAGGGGTTCATTGTCAGGTTTGCTGTCTGCTCGGGCAGTGGAGTGCCATGGGCCGGCCGGCCTGCATGCAGCCTGTACTGCCTCGGCCAAGCCCTTCAACCTCCTGAGACTCACCTTCCTCATCTGCCCCAAGGGTCCCTACCTCGTAGGGTTACGGCGAGGACTACCAGAGATGTTCTGGACTTAGCACCTTGCAAGCACTTAGTAAACGTGAGCCGTCCTTCTTGGTGACATTATAATTAAACCTGGGGATGGAGCCTCTGACAGGCCTCAGCATCCTCACAGCTGGCATCGTGTGACTGATGTCCCTGAACACTTGGGGCGTCAGAGTAGAGGAACCTTTTGGAGGAGGTAATGGGATGGAGATGATGTTCAAAGGAGGATGTTGTGGCATATGCTGGAGATATTTCTGGAATACCAGCAGCTCATTATGAGTCTGGTGGTGCAGGACTAGTGGTGGCTCTCAGGGGCGCTCACTATTATGCCCATTTTAGAGACAGAGAAACTGAGGTTCAGAGAGGGGAGTTCAGGCCCAACAGCACATGGCCAGGAAAGGGCAGGGTGAAAGGGGGCTTGGGGTTTTTAGCCCAGCTTGCCCTGCCTGCCTTCTTCACCCAGAGATGACGGGATGTTGGAGTGTCCTCCCACCGTCAGCATCTTCCCCGCTCTCTGGGTGGCCAGTGGCATGCATGCCAGCGTCGGGCCACTTGCACTGCGATCCTAGAAGAAAGTTCCTGAGACCGGCCGACCCAGGGGGAGACAAAACAGGGACCCTCGTCGTTAGCACCAGGACCAGACTGAAGGGGAGTCACTAAGGCAGGCGAGCAGCTGTAAACAGAGGAGCCTTCGCACTCAGCTGTTTATTCTTGCCAATAACTCCTCGCAAGTCCGATCAGAGCTGTTTCCCTCCGCGAGATCAAGTGGACAGAGTGTGCACTGCCGAGTCCCCACTGGCCTGCGGCGTATCTTTTTTTTTCTGTTTAAAGAACCAGGTTTCAAATGTTCTTAATAAAATGTTTATATATATCATGCAGGGCGCAAATAAATATTTTAATATAATTGAAAGAATGCAGAGAATTGTAAAAAGTTATGGAAGTTTTACTTCTGATTGGCCAAGATTCAGTAAACTCCGGTTTGATGTACTCTCATTTATAGGCATGCAAAGCCAGCTCTTTGGCATTGAGAGAGGCTGTTAACGCTGTAATGATGTTTAAATGCTGACAAATGAACTGCTTGGGCGGCACCTTCGACACGGAGAAAGGAATGGCAGGGCTGGAATCTGTGCCTTTGCTCAACATCCCTCCCTTCCTCTGTGTGCTGATGGGGCAGGCACGGCAGAGCGCAACATGCATCAGGACGACGGGCTGCCCGGGTGTGCCCCGTGTGGGCACGAAGAGAGCCCATTGCTTCTTTTTTTCTCTTGCCCCTCATTATGGACTTTCTCATTAAAATAACAAGGACCATGTCTGCTAGAAATGCCGGCACACGGTTTTACTTTTCTTGGCCGATGAAAACCACATGTAGAATCTATCCATCCCTTTTTTCCCTCCAAAATGCAAATGGAGGAGCTGGTCCAGGGGTCTCCCTCATTGCTCAGCCCTGAGCAGAGGCTGGGGGAGCCCCCCGGCCCCCTGTGCCAGGATGTGGATGGGGCTTCTCCAGGCGCCCTTGTGCCAGCCCTGGCAGGCAGGGAGGCTGGCCCGCGGCAGAGTGGTGGGCTAATTTTAACCTCCTGATATATCACACATGGCTCCTGGTCTCCAGGTCTCCCTGCTCATTTTCCCATGGCAGGCATAACCCAAGCAGACCTGAGTGGTTATTTATAAACTCTCCCGAATGCCAAAGCACCACAAACACTCCACTCCCCCAGTTTGCAGGAACATATTTTCAGCATAACTCATCACTTTGAAGATGGGTCCAAACTTTTGTTCGCATTTATTGACAGGAAGTTGTTTCTCAAAGCTCAAGTCAGCAGGCAGGCCCCGTGCCAAGTGGCTCCGGCACCTTCTCAAGCTGGCGCGGCTCTGGGGACCTGTAAATTGTCTGCCCTCCCACCCACCTCTCTCTCTCCCTTTTTCCTGTAGAATTTGCCCAGAGGTTGAACATTACTTTTTCCCTTTGTAGGGTTTCTTCCTTTTTAAGCTTTTTTTTTTTCCTAAGGGAAAATCATTTATTGGAAGTCTAAGAGGCCCCCTTTCTCTCTGAAATTCTTCAGAAAATGTTCAGGGCTCTTCCCGACTTCCTCTTGCCTGCATTGGCCGCTCTTTGAGTGCTGCTTGCTGGATGGGACTTCTCCGGCCAGAGAACCTTCAAAGGTGACCGGGGCCGGAGTCCTCCTGGAGGTCCGCACCCTGGGCTGCTCGACCCTGCCATGGACAGGCCTCAGCTGGGTTGTGAAAGGACAGTGTCCTCCTTGGCTCTGAGATCTCCGGTGCTCCCCAGATGCTTCCCCTCAACTGGGAACAGAGAATCCGAGGGCAGGTACCAAGGCCACAGGGGGCCACCGGGAAGGAGGATCTGTGATGTGGGACCTCCTACAGCTGCTTCTTAGCTCTCCCATCCTACGTGCACTCTCTGCATGGCTATCCCAGGTGTCCGTGACCCTGGGCCCTTGAGCTCCCCAATGTCTAGTCCTCTGTAGGGCAGCTCCCCCACATGTCCTGCAAATGTTCCAAAATTGTCCAGCCCCCAACGGGACTCCACCTCTTTCCTTGAAATAGACTTTTCTCCCCACAGCCCTGAGCTCACCCCGGACCCCGGAGACATCCTGGACCCCTCCTAGCTTCACACCTCTAACTGGGCACCGGGTCCTAACCATTTCTGCGTCAATCCCTCCTCTCCACCCCCACCACGTCTGCTTCCAGGCCCTCGACGCTTCTCTTCTAGACAATGCTCAGACCTTGGCAGGTTGTCCTGTGTCTCAAGTGCCTTGTCTGTACACTGGGGTAACATCAGTCCCCACACCACTGAGTGGTGATGAGCATTTCACGAGTTAGTATTTGAAAAGCATGTAGGACAGCTGTGGGCATCTTAGGTGCTGCGTAAGTCGCCATGGGTGTTTGCTTTTAGGTCTCTGGGTAGCCCTCTCACTCCAACACAGTCCATGCCTCACAAACCACCCGGAGGATCTTTAAAAAGCGCAGACTGGCCTCAGCGTGCCTGCACTCTGTGCTCACTCTTGCAGCCCACAGATATCCCCCATCCTTGCTGTGCCCGCTGGTCTCATGCCCCCTCCCCTGTGCTCAGCCATGCCCAGGGGCCGTGGGTCTTGGAGTTGGTCTTGTTTCTTTCTTTCATTTCTTCCCAGCCATCCCCTAGCTGCAATGCCTCCTCCCCTTCCCCACGAGCCACTCCGGGATGTGTTCCTGACCTTTCCCTCCACCCTGCCCACCCTTATGCAGGCACCCTGTGCATTACTGCCCAGTAAATGCAATCCTTTATCACTATTTACATGTTTTTCCTGTGTCTGGAGACAGGAGCCGTACCTTGTGTATCTCTGGACCCACAGTGACGAGCACAGATTTTATGGTCATAGCAAGTGCTCATCTGAAACGTGCCGATGAATAAGACCGTGGGATGAACGGTGGTGCCGGTGTGAATTAGGCATATGGGGGTCATCACTCCCCAGGATGTCACCTCTTTGGGCATTCTGATTCTTTTTGGTGATGGGTCAATCTGTTTTTTGTTTTTTTAGACTTAACAAGGGCCCAAATACCAGAATAAACTGTGAGCTGGTACGATTCTAAACATGTCAAACCCAGACAGCATTGAAAGTTAACACTTTTGGTGGAACTGGGGAGGAGAGGGAAGGGAGGAAAGGATGGAAAAGGTTAATGGGTCTATCTTATTTTAGAAGAAATAGGGATGCGGTGACTTATGGAGGGGCTGCAGGGGCCCGGCCCTGGTGTAGGGGAGAATGTGTAAGGTTTAGATCTGCACACAGCCCACCTGGAGCAGGCAGGGGCGAGCCCTTCTGTGGGTCCACTTGGGAATCTGCAGTACTTGCTGCTGGCGTGGCCTGAGCTGGAAGGGTTTTGCCCCTTCCCATGGCTCTGTGCATTTTGTTTTCAGATATGAGCAAAAGGCTCTGGCCTGTCCAGAGCCACATGTGAGCCTCTCATGTTGGGAAAGAAGAGCTGCTAAGGGCCATGGATGCTAACTCCAGCTGGTCTGCACCTACCTACCCACCTGCATTTTGGCCTGTCTATCTGAAAACTGGAGGCTGGACTGGGTGGATCCTGGAACGTTCTGGGGGTGCCTTGCAAGCTCCAGGGGAGGGTTCCAGGGCCACGAAGCCTGTGGATGTCCTTATGAACGCAGCAACAGGTGCATGGACATTGCCACATCTGCTGTCTCCATCTGCTGTGATGAAGGCCTGGGACTCTGGGGCTCCGGGGCTCCGTCTGCGAATGCTGAGAGGTAAGAACCCTGAGTAGCAAGAATGTGCTGCAGGCCAGCCCTGCGCTGGGCTCTCCTGTCCCCACTGTCACTGCCAGCCTCTTGCTGGGGGGTCTCTGGGCTCAGTCCCCACCACTTGCTACCTCCAGAGGACCTGTCTTGCCTTCTCACATCCGGGCTTCTCTGCTTTCTTTTCCTGGTGCGGGCAGCATCCCGCTCTCTGGTCCCTTTCATCTCTTTGGGGGGTGTTCCCTCCACATTCTCAGGTGGAAATGTTTAAGGCCAGTCCCAACAACCCTCCCGCTCTGGATCCCCCCACCTCAGCGTGGTGCCCCCTGCAAATGGGGCCCACATGTACAATGATGCAGATGGAGACAGGCCTGGCCTGCCAAGAATGTGGCGGGGCCTCCTGGGTGTGGGGACACATTGAAGGCAGCGATGCACCCACAGGGGAGTGCGTCTTCCTCTGCTGGAAATGCTGGGGAGACCTCCTCGGAGCAAGTGGGAGGCCTGCATGGCTGCCAGATGCCAGGAAGTGCGCTGGGACGCGGGCTGGGGGTAGCGGAGGCTCGCTGCCGGTGTCCCCGTCCCGTTCCGGGGACCACTATCCTCATGATCTCACTTCGGCCCAAATAAAGTCAGAGTTGGTGTCACCTGACTCCCATCTCCCGGGCCTTCCTCGGGGACACAGTGGCTCAGCCTCCCTGCCACACCTCAGAAGTTCACCTTCAACACCCAGCGGTCGTGGGCACTTCCTCCGCCTACTCTGCTCGGCTCTGTCCTGAAATTACTTTAGAAATGTGCAAACCTGAGAACACTTTATATTCCCTTCCATTTGAGCCTTACAACAAGTGTAGAAAAAGAATTGTATCCCCGTGTGGGAAGCTCCTCGTGGTTAAACGGCTTTCCTGAGTCTGTGGTGTTGGCACCTCTGCTTGTCCCACCCCACAAGTGCCTCCGAGTCAGGGCTGGGCCTTGTCTGTCTCACAGACCTACTCTTTCTTTTTTTTTTTAAACTGATGGTTCCAGATTTGGGGGCAGGTGGTAGTGATTTTGGGAAAATCTGCTGAGCTTTTGAACACGATGGGGGCAGGGAGGCTGAGGGTTCTCAAACCGGACAACCTACTAGTCCGAGCTCAGGAGGCAGGGTGTGGAGGAGGGTCTGGGCCCAGCCCAAACATGTACCTGCAGTGCCCACACCATGCCCTGCTCAGAGTTGCACCGGAGCATTTCCTGCGTGAAGAACGGATGGATGTATGTAGGAACGAGCAGCAGAGAGCTGGGGCTTGGAGAGAGCCCGCAGGCTCACGGTGCCTTCTCCCTGGCCCCTTCTGCATGACACTCGGTGGGAGGAAGCCTGCGTACGCACCTCCAGCTGCTCACTCTGTCCACTCCCACGCCATGACCCAGTGGCCGCCTGCCCATCCCTGACACGCTGTACTTGGGCTCACCACAGCCTGTGCCTCGATATCCAAGGAAAACCAGCCACAACCACAGCACCAGTTCCAGGGGACCTCCTGGATCCAGCCCATGCAGGCCCCTGCCTCACCTGCCTGCAGATCTGTGGGTCTGTTCCTAGCTTGCCCTTCTCTGCTGCCCCTTGGTCTGGCAGTCCTGGGCCTCTGTTCCCCTTGGTGCTGCTCTGCTGTGGTTGGTTTCTGGAGAGAAGCTACCTGCCCTGTCAGCCCCTGCCCCCAGGCCGGTGAGGAATGTGGAGGCTGGCGGCCAGCTCTTCCCCATGGCTCACTTCCTGTCTGTCTGTGGGCTAAGACTTCCAGTTCTTGATGGGGAGGAGCCAGGAAGCCAAGACTCAAATAGTAAAATCTCTGTTTTGAAGCCGGTATTAGCTTTTTCTCCTTGAGGAGCAATTTCAGTCAATGCATCACCCCAAGTGGTTTGGTAACACTGAGCTTATGGTACAATGAAAGTAATTCTTGCCAGGAGATCAAATGCAGATGAAAGGCAGGGTGAGTCACCCGGGCTGTCCTTGTCCTTGGCAGCAAGGGGACACCTTCTGCCCCAACCTGAGCAGCCCATGGCACAGGTGCCAGCCACAGACAGCTCTGACCCCAGCACTTTGCCCCAAGACTATATAACATATAATTCCCTCAAGCTTCACCTTCCAGGACACAATTCCCAGTGCCTGGACACCTCTCTGCTCTCTTCTGGTTTACTTCCAAGCTCTGTGGAGTCTGCCTTTGGCTAGCATCACTTAGAAATTGCACAACTACCATTTTAGGACAAGATTTTAGGAGCTGTTTGATTTAACTTTTAATGTTGCTTAGGTTTCTATAGGTAGTATCTGGGATGGTGTAGCAGGAGAACAAATTCTGGCACCTGCACTTACAAGAATTTATGAATAGCATTTTCTGCTAAAAATAGTAAAATTCTGGTTCTGCTGACTACAAAATTTTGATGGGGTGGGTCTGTTGCTTAATTCTCTGAGCCTCATTTTCTTCATTTGTAAGATCTGGATACTAAACTTTCATAAGATAAGTGGCATGAAAGTGCTCTTTGAACTGTGAAAATACTGGCTGACTTAAAAAATTACTGTTACAATCAAGGTATCATTGGAAAGAGCTTTTGTTAGGAGACAGTGCTTCAACAGGCACTAACCTTTCTGGTGTTTTGGAAATGCCAAAAAAGGCAAAGTTCTAGCATTGTGAAAGGTTTAAGGGACTGCTACTTTATTAGCTGCTCTATTTCCTGTCATGATAATTTTTGGCATCTCAGACGTTCACAGATAGGCATAAACAGATTACTTTTCTTGTATCCCCATCTCTTCTTTAGGAATTAAAATTATAGAAAAATCTCAGTGCCAAGACTGTGGGCAGGAGCCTAGGAATGGAACGAAGTTTCTCACAACGTGGAAGACCCTTTCCCCAAATCACACATTCTCATGAATGTAAGTAACGATGAATTAACCTGGAAATGTGAGTTGGCTCTATTGTTTTAAATAGTTCAGTGTTAATGTATAATTTAAGCTTCTGTTTCCAGTAATCTGGTGAATCAGATACCCTGAAAAATATTTTGATACAAAATGCCTAGGAATGTTGGCTAAAATATAACCATGAGTAATAGTAAATATTACTCATGAAAAGATAGAAAAGACCCAAATCAAAGAGGAAACAGAAACCAGAAATATAAGGGAGTGAGTGCTTGGACTGCTCTGGGGACAGGCATGCAGTGGCAAAGTGGGAGTTGAGGCCACTTTCTATGTCTCTTTAATGAATTTTTGGATTTTAATAGCCATGAAGAAACAGGAAATGAATCTTTGAGTTCATGAGGGGGTGGAAGTTAGATCTGAGATTCCTACACAAGAGTTGTCCCATTCCTTTGAAGAGCTACATTTTCAATAAAAAGGTGGACCAGAAAGATAGTCCAGCCATTGACAAAGGGAAATGACAGAAAGCCTGTCAACGTTGGCTTGATTCTGAGTAGGAAAAAATGGTTGTCTTTAAGAATTTGTAACCAGTGGCTGTCCTGAAGAGTACTTGGTGTTTGAATATATACTCTATGAGTGGCATGGAGCTCCCAATCTGAAAGATCAGGATAAAATTAACTCCAGCTGGTAATACCTCTGGAACACCTGGCAGGAGAAAACACAAAGCCTCTGTGGATGCACACAAAGAATTCCCACAGATTAACCCCAGTGAAGATGAGCTCAAAATCCCAAAGTGCCAGTCATGGAGAAAAATAAACTTTGAGTAAGTTCAAAGATGTAACAAATAGTAGGATTAAGTCCCCAAGAGCTTCAGATAACAGTATTATCAAATAGAGATTATAGAATAGTTAAGATTAAAGACAATGGAAAAAGAAAAAAGAAAAGAGAGAAAAAAAAAAAGCCACCACCGAAGGAAAACAAAAAAAACAAGAAAGATTTAAAAAGAACAGAAGGGAACTTATAAGAATAAATAAAAGTAGCGATTGAAATTTAACTAAACCCTTAATGGTTAGGTTAAAAAGCAAATTGGATCCAAATAAACAGGGAATTAGTAGAGGATCACTTTGAGCTCATGGAAATAAAGTGATGGAAATTTTGGAAGCAAGATTAATAGATATGGATAAGAAGGTCCAACAAAAGCACAACAGGAGTTCTACATGGAGACAGTAGAGAATGGGAGTGCGTCAATATTGAAAGAGATGACGACTAAGAATTTTCTGAAGTTGAGGACAGTCCTGAATTCTATGATTCAGAGAAAAGACAGTCCTAAGAAGGCTAGATAAAAAAATTTACAGTAAAATCTATCACAGTAAGCTATGTAAGAATACCAAAGACAAAGAGAATACCATAAAAACAGCCAGAAATAAAAGATTGTTATTATTGAGAAATGCCAATTAATCTGGCTGCCATTTCTCAATGGTAGTCAGAGGACAGTGAAATTAAATCTTTCAAGTGTTGAGAGCAAATAGAAATTTCTACCTAACTAAGCTGTCATACAAGAACTAGGAAGAAAGGGTGAAAACAAAGCCTTAGGTAATTTATCACTAACAAATTCTCACCAAAAGAACTTCTAGGGATGTATTTTAGCAAAGAGAAAATTGAACCAGACAGAAGGAGTGAACTGAAAGCAGAATGGTGAGCAAATAAATGCATAAACATATGGATAAATCTAAACAGGATTGACAGTGTAAGACAACAACCATAGTAATGACATTTTAAATGTATAAAACCGTGCAGGGCCTGAGATCTGAAATACTGGAGAAGAATGATCCAGGGTTTCTAAAATCCTTGGATGACCATATGAAAAAATGGGTTAACTTTAAATTTCATCATGCCAAGTACACATGTTAAAATTCTAATCATGATGACTGAAGGAGTAGAAGTAGAATTTGTAACTTTCAAAACAGTAAAGGAAAAATGAAAAAGAAACTCTACCCTATAGAACAAGGGTCAGCAAACATTTTCTGTATATGGCCAGATAGTAAATATTTTTGACTTTGTATGTCATAGGGTCTTTATTGTAACTATTCAACTGGGCTACTGTAGTGTAAAAGCAGCCATAGAGAAGATTTAAACAAACGGGCATGGCTGTATTCCAATTGTACTTTATTTACAAAAACAGGCAGTGAACAGATTTGGCCTGTAAAATGTAGTTTGTCAACTCCTGCTGTAGAAGAACATAGGAAAGGAAGTAAAAAGCTAGGAAGATAGAAATTACAAACAAAGATTGTAGAAACAATTCCAAGTAGGTTAGTAACTACAAGCAATGTAAATGAGTTGAATTTGCTGGGTAAAACCAGAGACTGATAGATTAGATAAAATTTTTTTTTCCTTTTTGTCTTTTTTCGTGACCGCTAACAGGATCGCAACCCTCAGCATCGCGCCTGTACTGCAACCGGCAACGGGATCACAACCCTCGGTGTCGCGCCCGCACCGCGCTCAACCAGTGAGCGGACCGGTCTCTATATGGGATCCGAACCCTCGGTGGGAGCGCCGCCGCGCTCCCAAGCACCGCACTCAACTGAGTGCGCCACCGGGCCGGCCCAGATTAGATAAATTTTTAAAAAATGACTTAATGCTTTTAGAAAGACTAATACTTAAACCATATGGAAAACAGAAAGGTGGGAAATAAAAGTGAAGAAAGATACATCCCAGGCAAGTATTGATGCAAACGAAGGTTGTTAACTACATTAACGCACAAACTAGACTTCAAAGTAAAAAAGTATTAATAATGGCAAAGAGGTTTGTTAGAATTACAAGGCGAAATGTGTAAGTCCACCCTCACAGTGTGACAAAGTAAGTATATGGAGTTTTAAAATACAAATTCAGAAGAACATAGATCTAGTGATATGTGGAATGTTGTACTTAAACATGAAGAATGTATATGCTTTTCAAACACACATGGAACAGTTGTAATGATCACATATCAGGTTATAAAATAAGACTCAACAAATATTAAAAAATTGGGATCCTGCAGGTCTTCTCTCTCTCCTCAATGTATTGTTAGAAGTCATTACATTGAAGAAAGCTATACATTTGGACGTTTTAAAGCACTTTTATAAGTAAATCATGATTGAAAGAAGAAATCATGGTAGAAATAAGAATATATTAAGAACTGAGTAATAATGAAACCACACATCCAAACTTGTGGAAGGCTTTTAAAACAATACTTAAAGTTTATAGCCTTAAATGCAATTATTAGAAAAGAAAGACTGGGGCCGGCCCGGTGGCACACTCGGTAGAGTGTGGCGCTTGGGAGTGTGGCGGCGCTCCCGCTGAGGGTTCGGATCCCATATAGAGACTGGTCTGCTCACTGGTTGAGTGCGGTGCAAGCGCGACACCGAGGGTTGCGATCCCGTTACCGGTCACGAAAAAAGACAAAAAGGGAAAAAAAAAAAAAAAAAAGAAAAGAAAGACTGGAAATGGTTGATCTAATAGAAATTAAAGGAACAACATGATAAACTCTAAGAAAGAGAGGGAAGGAAATAGATGTAGGAGCAGAAACTAGTGAAATGTAAAAATAAGATACAATGTAGAGGACAAGATACAACGGAGAGGACCTGTGCAACCAAAAGGGGGCTCTTGAGAAGACTAGTGGTATGGGCGGTTTTCTGTCTAATTTCTCAAGATGAGAGAGGTGTGTGGGTGTGGGGTGGGCAGGGAATAAACAAATACAATGACAGGAATAAAAGAAGGTGCAGAAATTCACACACACACACACACACACACACACACACACACACACACACACACACACACGAGTTAAAAAGTAATAACAT
>NW_007730446.1:131873-176204 GCF_000696425.1 Galeopterus variegatus | reverse complement strand
ACACACACACACACACACACACACACACACACACACACACACACACACACACGAGTTTTAAAAAGTAATAACATAATTCCCTCAAGCCTCACCATCCAGGACTCACTTCCCTGGTTATACTGTGGATAACCATGAAATTTATAACAAAACTATCAATCTCTTAGAAAAATATGTGTTACTATGTTAGTTTTCTGTTGCTTATAACAGAATACCTGAAATTGGGTAATTTATAAGAAAATGAAATTTATTTCTTATAATTCTGGACGCTGGGACGTCCAAGGTCCAGGGGGACACACTTGGTAAAGACCTTTTTCTGGGTGGGGACTTTAACCAGAGTCCCATGGTCATGCAGGGTATCACATGGTGACAGCTGAATAGGATGTCTGTCCACATACTTTCTCTCCTTATAAGGCCTCCAAGCTACTCCCTGATAACCCACTAAACCATCATCCATAAATCCATTCAGGGCTGAGCCTGTGGCGCACTCGGGAGAGTGCGGCACTGGGAGCGCAGCAGCGCTCCCGCTGCAGGTTTGGATCCTATATAGGGATGACCAGTGCGCGCACAGAGCTCACTGGCTGAGCACGGTGCAGCCAGTCTCAAAAAGGACCAAAAAAAAAAAAAAAAATCCATTCGTGGGGGCATAGTCTTCATGATCCAATCAGCTCCTAAAGACCCCACCTTTCAAATACCGTAGTCAGATTTCCCACCCTCTTAACACTGTTACAATGGGAATCAAGCTCCAGCATGAGCTTAGGAGGACATTGAAACCATAGCAATTACCAAAACTAACTTAAGAGGAAATAGAAAACCTGCATATGCTCATTAATAAAGTTGAATCAATAGTTAAAAACCCACTGACAAAATCCTACCAGGCCCAGACAACTTAGAGATAGGTTCTACCAAGTATTCAAGGAACATATAGTCTCAATTTATGCAAGCAGTTCCAGAGAACAAAGATAAAATATTAGCTGCTTCATTTTATACATCTAAATACCTTGATGCCAAAACTAGACAGAGGGCAACATGAGAAAATCAAATTATTAACCAAAGGCACTCATGAAATGAGATGCAAAAGAGCTAAACAAAATATCAACAAATTGAATCCAGCAATGTGTATATAGAAAATGCGTGATAACAAAGTTGGATCAGTCACTTATTAAACTCAAGCAATGCTCATTCACTGCCAGAACAATTGTCACCTGCTTCAGTTCAGCCTCACAGCTAGGTGACTACAGGGAAACTGCCAGCAATATGCCTAAAGTAAGTGCCTCCAGGTTGACCACGTCAGGGATCCGTTAGGGTCATGAAGGCAGGAGTAGGAGCCTCACAGCCTGTGGAGTTCTTAGACTCACATTCATCCCAGCATTTGCTCTGTCCTTAGGCCCAGCTCCTACCTGAGCTTACCTGATTACACCTGAACACACCTGATCTCTTTAACTCCGACTTGATGCAAACTTCAGATCATGTCAGGTTTTTGCTCTTGGATCCCTGTTTCCATCTTTACTAAAAAAATGGGCAAAATAATTATTCTATTTTTTTCTGCTACAGAGTTAACATTCATTATGTTCATTGCAGAAATGTTGCAAAATAAGGGGAAAAATTCCCTCTGATCCTATCACAGAGACAACCACTAGTAACATTTGGTTATAACCTCTTCTACACACACAGACACACACACAATGTATAATATTATAAAATATATTGTATGTTTATTCTTTCTATACTAATATATAAAATATTTTTGAATACGTACAAACATGCATATATATAGATATTTATACAAATTTAGAATTTTACAAACATATATTTTTTCAACATTTTTCTCTGTAGATAATATAATGGGAACATTTCTCCAAGGAACCCTGCCCCCACCAGCCTTGGTTAGTGCTGGGGCCAAGGTTCTATTATATCATATTGAGATCGTATCCTTGCTCCAGTCCCACCAGGCTGGGCCTGGCACTTCTGTTATCATGTAGCTGCAAAGCTTCGTAGCCCAAGAGTCAGGATTTCTCTCTCCAAGTCTGATGTCTAGCACTTGCGGGTCATGATCACTGCCAGGATGACAGATTCCTGTGCAGAGACCACACACCTGCTGCGCACCCTGTCTTTGGAGCTTTCCCCAGTGAACGGTGCTCAGCAGGATGGGTGCATGTGCTGTTTGTCCACATGGCCTTGTTTGCATGATGCCAGATACATTTACTGAGCTCATGCCGTCCTTTCCTCAGGGTCTCTGCCCGAATGTCACTCTACCACAGTGGCCCTACCTGGCCACCTGATGTAAAATGATGACAAACGACTTTCTCCAACCACTGTACTGGCAATCTCTACCAGCCCAATTCTAACAAAATTCTTATACATGCTTACCAAAGTCTAACATGGAATTTATCTGTGTGTCTATATTTCTATGTATCTATTTATCCATATCCATCCATATTCATCCACTATCCATCCATCTGCCCATCCCACCCATCTACCCACCATCCATCCATCCACTCACCCATCCCACCCATCCACCATCCATCCATCTACCCATCCCACCCATCTACCCACCATCCATCCATCCATCTACCCATCTCACCCATCTACCCACCATCCATCCATCCATTCACCCATCCCACCCATCCACCATCAATCCACTCACCCATCCCACCCATCTACTCACCATCCATCCATCTACCCATCCCACCCATCAACCATCCATCCATCTACCCATCCCACCCATCTACCCACCATCCATCCATCCATCTACCCATCCCACCCATCTACCCACCATCCATCCATCCATCTACCCATCCCACCCATCTACCCACCATCCATCCATCCATCTACCCATCCCACCCATCTACCCACCATCCATCCATCCATCTACCCATCCCACCCATCTACCCACCATCCATCCATCCATCTACCCATCCCACCCATCTACCCACCATCCATCCATCCATCTACCCATCCCACCCATCTACCCACCATCCATCCATCCATCTACCCATCCCACCCATCTACCCACCATCCATCCATCCATCTACCCATCCCACCCATCTACCCACCATCCATCCATCCATCTACCCATCCCACCCATCTACCCACCATCCATCCATCCATCTACCCATCCCACCCATCTACCCACCATCCATCCATCCATCTACCCATCCCACCCATCTACCCACCATCCATCCATCCATCTACCCATCCCACCCATCTACCCACCATCCATCCATCCATCTACCCATCCCACCCATCTACCCACCATCCATCCATCCATCTACCCATCCCACCCATCTACCCACCATCCATCCATCCATCTACCCATCCCACCCATCTACCCACCATCCATCCATCCATCATCCATCCATCTACCCATCCCACCCATCTACTCACCATCCATCCATCCACTCACCCATCCCACCCATCCACCATCCATCCATCTACCCATCCCACCCATCTACCCACCATCCATCCATCCACTCACCCATCCCACCCATCTACTCACCATCCATCCATCCACTCACCCATCCCACCCATCTACTCACCAACCATCCATCCATCTACCCATCCCACCCATCTACTCACCATCCATCCATCCACCCATCTCACTATTGTTGAATTCCAAGTACTTAGTACAAGCCTAGCATATGTTTGACGAATTATTTGTTGAATGAATAAATGGATAAGTATTAAGCTTCCTTTTAAAATTTTCTCTGTTACCTAAAACAGTTAAAGTTCTCAGTGCCAGTGCGATTTTAACATCCAAACACATGTGGACACTGAGGTCATGTGCTATCTTGTCAGAATGTTACCTGTCCATGTAACCAGGATAGGCTTGCATTACAGTTTTTCAGGGTGTCATTCAAATGTGCAACACACAAAACATATTGTGGAAGGGCGGTAAATTCACTCCTATAATACACTAATGTGCGAAGGCAGTGTACTTTATTTTTTCAGAACTGCTCCCTCATTGCTACATTGGGTCTCAGAGAAAAACCATAAACACTTTGCAATCATTTCAGTATCTCTCAGCTTCTTGCATGACTCAGATTCTCAGTCTTGAGAATGTCAGCATCCTTGCCCTGCTCACCTGAATTGGCATTGGGTATTGGGGCAGGCCTGTGGTGGGTCCTCGCCAGCCTCTGCTGCAGAGTGGCCCCTCTGCTCCCTGGACTGGTCCCCCTGAGGCATTGCTGGTGTGTGTTTCTGAACGCTGTGGCATGGTCAGCCCTGGTCTGCTTTTTGTCCTGGGTTATGCTCCTAGTGGTCATTGCCATTGCCCCCTGCGGCCTGGGACCCACCCTGGCCACTGCACATTGGAGACCCTTTGCCTCTGCTCCTCAGGCTCATCCTGCAGCTCTGGCTGCAGGGCAATCAGCCCTCTGTGACCCACCTCCTATGCCCCATGGCAGGCCACTGGCTTTCAACCCAGTGCTCTTCTGTTGGCATCCACGGGCATGTGGGGATGCTGGGTGCCTCTGGAGGCACAGTCTGGCTGGGCAAGTCCTCCGTGCCATCATGTCACGCCACTCGGCTTACAGAAGACGTGGCCCCATGATAGTGAGCATGCAAGGATGTCTTTCCCCAGGGGGTTCCAGGCAGGAAGGTGGCTGAAGACCCTCCACCCTCCAATCCCCTCCAACACCCGCTTTTGCCACTGGAGTTTCAACCCATCTGTTTCCCATCCATTTCCTTGACCTCTCTCTTCACTCTGCTACCTGCACCTGCTCTCCTGAGAGGAATGAGACTTCTCTTTCTTTCTTCTCCTGGTGGGATATGATCTTGTTTATATAAAACTGTCATCAAACTGGGTGTACTGGCTCTTGAGTCCTAAGGGAGGAGAAGAATTTGGGAAATCCCTTTTCTGTCTCAACAAAGTCTTGCTTTCTTCCTGCGAATACAAAATTCCTATATTTCGAGTAGGAGATAATTGTTGCCTTAAAATTTTTTTCCCCTACTCTATAATACTAATCTTTCTCCCTTCTTCCCCAGGGCAGGTGACACCCCTGGCCAAGCATATGAATACATTTCCATTTATTTCATCCTTGTTATAAGTGTAGATGATTCTTTGACCCTTGAAAATACATTTGGTTCCCCTCTGTCAGTCCCTAGGCCTTGGTGTGAGAGAAGAGATTCGTTCACACTCTCGTATTTATTTTGGGCCTCCTATTTTTGATCTTGTTGATCTCCTATTTTTATATTTCTCAATTAGAAAATTATATCATCTGCAAATAATAATAATAATAATTGTAAATAATAGTAATAATTTCCAATATACTATCTCTTATTTTGTTTTCTTTTCTAACTGCATTGGCTAGCAAAATTCTAGCTTTGTTTTATTTTTTATTATAATGGGAATAGCTCTGTTGTTTCATCATTAATCAAGACATTGGCTGTTGGATTAAATGATTATTTTTCTCCACTCACAAGCTGAATGGCAGCATACACAAGGGTACTTCAAAAAGTTCATGGAAAAATAGAATAGAGAGAAAATACAAATCTTTTCATGAACTTTTTGAAATGCTCTCAAATTTTAATGATAACTTGGGCAGATTCTACCACTTCCTGGTCAGTTTGAATATTAAAATCCATCAGGTTTTAAACTCCGGTCTCATGTCCTACTTAAACCTCTCTCCATCCCCTTTTCCCCACTTGCTGTGATCTGAGGGTCTTGAAGTGAGGAGGGGCCTGGTCTGATCTTTTCCTCATCTGCCCCTCTCCCTCATCCTTGGCATGTCCATGGGCAGCATGCCAGTCTTCTCCTCCCTTGCCAAAGCTTGAGCTCTGTGCTCTTTGGCTGTGGGGGAAGAGACAGCAAGGCAAAGGTGTTGCTTCCTAACCAGGCATCAGATCATATGGGCTCTTCAGACTGTGCCTGCTACTCTGCTCTTGTTACTCACGGATGCCCCGTGTGGCAGATGAACAAATTCTGGCTTTTGTGCCTTGTGAGTGTTTGCAAGTTCTTGGGTGCCCTCTGGGGCTGCCCTGCTGCACGGTTCTCTTATACAGGAGCCTCAGCTCTGGCTTGGCCTCTTTGTAGGGTTGCCGGATTTAGCAAATAAAAATACAGGACACCCAGGTACATCAGAATTTCAGATGAATGATGAATAATTTTTCACGTAAGTATGTCCCATGCAATATCTGGAACATACTTAGAGTAAAAAAAAATTATTTATTGTTTACCCGAGATTCAGATCAAATTGGGTGTCCTGTATTTTATACAGCAACCCTACCTCCTTCACGCCGTCTTTCCAGTAGGCTTCCCTCTGGGTGAGCCCTGGTGAGATGGCTCTTGACCTCATGCTCTCTCCGTGGCTGGCTCTCTCTGGCTCTGTTGTTCTCCTTTTCAGGCATGGCTGGACCACACCCTCATATCCTAAACAGCAGTGTAACCAGGGAACGAGATGTGGTCTTCCCTGTTTGCTGGCAACCCCAGTCTTGGAGTGCGTGTGTGTGTATACACATAAAATGAATAATGCATGTTGAATATTATCAAAAGCCTTTTTGGCATCTATTGAGATGATCATATGGTTTTTATCCTTTTGCCAGTTGACATGATTTATATTCATAGATTTCTTATATTGCATTCCTGGAATAATCTCTACTCGGTGGTAGTATATTTTTTGTCTGTAGACCACTGGTCTTCCTTTTCTAGTTCTTTATAGAGGAATTTGGTATGTATGTTTATAAGAGAAATCTGGAGATAGGATTATGTGTGGATCTAAAATGAGTTGTGAACATGTCCGTTTATTTCACTAGTTTATTGTTTGTTTTGCTATGCTCCGAAAGACGTTATTTAGCACAGTAGATATGTGTTATTTAAAAGCTTGAAATAGTTTGCCAGAAACACCGTTTTCACAAGGGGCCTTTTCTGGAGGTAGATTTTTTCCTCCCTCTCAGTTTCTTCCTTCTTCATTGTTCTACCCAAGTTGCCAGAGAGAGGAGAGAGGACGGCCTCCTTCACGGGCTGCCGTCCCAGCCCTCCAGGCCACTCTTCCTCTTGAGTTCCCCGCGGAGGGGGCTTCTGGTCGGTGGGTGGTGAGCTGACAGCTTGTCCATTTCTCTCGCTAATCTATTGCCAAGCTCCAAGCATGGGTTTGTTCCTTTTCTATCCATATCTCCTCCAGATGAGATCGGGTGACAATGGGGTGACAGACCCTCAGCTGGGCCCAAGGGCCATCTTGGTGCATGGCGTGTGGAGGGGCTGGTAGCCCTTTTGGCCTGGAAGTTAGTTGCTCTAACTGGTGTATCAGAATTGAGACTGATACTGTCTCGGCAGCTCCCTGTCTTCTATGTCTTCTTTTGTTACTGGTTTTGAACCCAGGAGGGAAATAATAGTGTATTTATTAAGCCCCTAAATCTTTCAAATCGTCTTCTTTTTACAGAAACAACGTTGGAATTTGTTATTTTTAGAGAACCTTCTGTTTTGAGGTTCTTCTCCAAATACCGTCATGTGAGGCTATTACAACATTTGTTTATATTTTAAAATCCCCTCCATATCTTTTATATCCCTTTGATAAATCCCAGTAGCACGTATTTGTTTTTTCTTTATTTTCTAAATAACTAGGCTTCTCAGTTGTTTACTTATTGCTTTTGTCTTTTCAGAGGATCAGCTCTTAGGTCCGTTAGTCGGTTTCACTTTTTCTCTCCACTCTCGCACTCTGTCCTGTTTTCAGTCTTTGTTCTTTCGTGTCTTCCTTAAGAGTGTTTTGAAGGCTTTTTTCTACTCCTGGATTTGGAGACTTCTGCATTCACCTTCATGCTCATTATTTAACGTCTACCTGGTAAGATTCAGGAAATAAGTAAAATAGATAATGCATATACAGCATTCAGCACCATGCTTGGAACACAGTAAATACACTATAGATAATATCCACTGGTAAAAATGACAGTAAGAACAAACAAAATATTTTAAGACTCAGGTTTTCTTCTGACAGTTCTGGTCACACACAGTCCACTCACCCAGATATGCAGTGTTGTAGCGGTGATCACTTTCTCGGTAGTTTGCATTTGTGATGGCCATTCCTTCTTCAATCGAATATTTATTTTATTTATTAGTCAGCTATTTATGTATGTATACATATATCATTTTCAAGAGGCTGGACTTTAGAGTATAAATTTTCATTTGTTCATAACTCTATGAATTACTGTTTGATAATGACTTATATCATTTCTTTTTCAGTCCACTGAGGTATTATTCATCGTTTGGTGTATGACACGTTTGTGAACGTTCCATGATTTTGGAAAGATAATATGTATTCCATGTTTAAAAGGTGTAAATCTTAATACATTTCTTAATGAAGCCTTCTTATTTATATAATTTAGATCTTCAATACCCTTGTTAAAGTTTTGCCTTTTGACTTCTAAGGTGTGTATTGGTGTCTCCAACTACAGTTAGATTTCTGTCAGTTTCTCCTGTGTTAGGAAGAGTTTACACATTAAATATTTTTATGTTATGTTATTTGGCACAGAAATATTCATAGCCATCATATCTTTATTTTGTGTTCTAACTTTTAGAAGTTATAATTGTATATATATTTGTTCTTCCTCTGCCATCTGGTTATATTTTTATGAATGTACTTATAGTACATCTGTATATTTACAAATTATACCATGCACACTATTCATAATATCGTTTGAAAAATAACTTATTTGTTTCCTTATAATGGAAGTAATATGTGTTTATTGTTGAAATTAGAAAGTACAATTAAGTGAAAAGAAGAAAATATAATGTACTCATAATCCCTCAAACTACTATTAACTTTACATTATTTATTTCTTGAAATTTTGCATGTCTATATAATATACAGTTTTATGTGTAAGAATGAAATTTCCCTGTAATATGGTTTTGTATTCTTTTTTTTTTCATTGAATGTTTAACGACTTACATTCTTTAGCTCCTAAATTAATTCCCAATGAAAACACTCCCAATCAACATTAACATTTGGTGCCATTAGACCTAATGACTACAAATCTTCTAGAACATTATTATTTATTTATTTTTTTGGCATCTGGCAGGTACGGGGAACTAAACCCTCAGCTTTGGTGTTACAAGACTCTGCTCTAACCAACTGAGCTAACCGGCCAGCCCCAGAAAATAATTTTTATCTTATATGTATACTGTTCTTTTTTTGCTCATCTTGATTTTGGTTTTGACACTTTTTGTTGGTTACTGATTTTTGTTCTAAGCATGTGCCCCTCCCTGCTCTTTAGCACTCTGGAAGGTTCTCAGACTCATCCTTTCTCTTGATTTTCTCCTGTGTAACATTAAGCATTTAGCATGCATTGACTTCTCCTTCTGCCCACTTACCAGTCCCATTTCTGTGGCTTTTTGGGTTTTAGAACAGATTGCTTTATTTATTTTTAATTTTAATTTGTCAATATACATTGTAGTTGATTTTCGTGTCCCTTTCTTTACCAATTCCTCCTTTTCCTGCCTCCCTCTCCCCTCTCCCTTCCATCAACATCATAAGAACAGATTGTTTTAAAATCACCGTGTGATATATTTATGTCTCTTTGTGCCTTTTAATAACAATTGCTTTCACGTTTACATTGATTTTAATATCCCACTTACTGTTTCTTGGACCGAGTGCCGTTGTTTGCAGGGTTCTCACTCATCACGGTCTTTCTTGCCACACTCGCCCCCTCCGGCATTACTTTCAGTACGTCATCTCTGTTGGCCGGAGTTTTCGGACAGAATCTGTGGGTTTCGTTCTCCCAGATCCCCCCACCTTAGACCGTCTTTGCACAGCTTTTCCTGTGAATGACGCCTGGGCTGGGTATGGAATTCTCGTGCACACAAAGTCTAACTGGGGGGTGGGGCGGAGGCATAGAGCCCAGGCATGTGCTGGGGGTGGAGGGACATGATGGCAAGAAGGGGTTCCTGGTCCGTGGCTCCTCCTCCACCAATGACAACCCTGAGGTTGAAAGCTTTGGAGGAGTGGCAGGGACACAGCAGCAGGGGACATGCAGGAGGGCAGATGGTCGCAGACGGAGAGGTCGGGGATGGTCATCCAGGTCCACGGCAGGTGAAAGGAAAGAAGGTAGAAGAGAAGGAGAAAGAAAGGCCCCGTCCGGCCGCTGGTGGCCTTTCTGGCTGGAGTGTAGACTCGGAGGGTGATCTGGGTCTCTCCTGGAATCTTCATCTGCAATGGCACAGGTGAGAGTGTCACAGTTGAAGAAGTTTCAGTGAAGACACCCAGAGAAATCAATGCAGTTCAGAGTGGAGCATGGTAGCGTCCAGGTTTGCATGGACGAGCCTCAAGCCGTGATTCTTGGCCTCAGCTCCAGTGAGGCTCATCTGGGAGAGTGCGTAGAAGCCTTCAGTTACTCAGGATCTCTGGCAGATCTGGGCATAGGTGACTTTGAAATGTTCTCCAGGTGGTGATTCTGACACAGCCGGGGCTGAGAACCACTGGTCCAGGGCCACGGATGGCTGCTGAGTCTCCCGGTTCATGGATGTCAGATGAGGTGTTCTCTAGGCTTTCTGCTCTTGCGCTGGGGACCCAGGGAACAAAGGCTTGTCTTGACTCCAGCAGCTGTAGGGAACAGCCAGATCCAGAGTGGCAGGTGTGTGATGAAGGAAATGTTGCTTCGGAAAACCTTCCATCAGGTCTTTCCTAACTCGCAGTGTGCACCAGATGAACGGCATTGTGCTGTCCTTTTATAAGAACGTAACACGATGCATGCAGTAGAAATCCAGAGGCAAAGCTTTGTAGGCACCACCAGAAATATTCCTAATGTGGAAAACTGTGCTTAGGATTATTTCACAAAGTGTAAGTAAGAAAGAACAAATTCCCAAGACCTTTATTACTGTTGATGTATTTCTAGATGCTTCTTAGTGTTGTGGAACATCTGGAATACTCACAGGTCACTCATTCCTGAGCCTTTATCTTGAATGCTTTGAATGTTGGCATCTCTACAAGGCTTTGCAACAGCATACTTTTGAAATATTTTCTCAAATGTGACAGTGATTATGACTACATAATGACAGTGTGCCCAGGCAAAATGTTAAAAAAGGTCAGTGAAAAGTTAAAGTACTTAATAAATGCTTGTAAAATTCCAAAATATATCCATCAATACCACAGTGATTCACTGAGCTTCCTATACAAGTACATCATCATTGTATATAAGAGGGCTTGGCAAACATCTGGATTGCCACCTATTTTTGTTAATAAAGTTTTATTGGCACACAGTGACACCCTCTTATTTACACGCTGTTTATGGATGCTTTCATGCTACTAGGCAGAGCTGAGTAGTTGCAGCAGAGACTGTATGTCATGGCTAATTTTATGTGTCAACTTGACTGGGCCACAGGATGCCCAGGTATCTGGTTAAACATTAGTTCTGGTGTGTCTGCAAGGGTGTTTCCAGAGGAGATTAATATTTGCATTGGTGGACTAAGTAAAGCAGATGGCCCTCCCCAGTATGGCTGGGCATCACCCAATCCACTGGAGGCTTGAGTAGAACAGAAGTGTGGACAGAGGCTTACTGCTCTCTGCCTGACTGCATGAGCTGGGATGTGAGTCTCCCTTTGCCCTGACCACTCCTGGTTCTCAGGACTCTGGATTTACGCCCTCTGCTCTCTGACTCTCAGGCTTTCGAACCACGCCACCAGATTTCCTGGGCCTCCAGCTTGCAGATCGTGGGACTTCTCAGCCTTCCTAATCGTGAGTCAGTTCCTTAAAGTAAAACATATGTGTGTGTATGTGTATATGTGTGTATGTGCATGTGCGTGCGTGTGTATGTGTATATATGTGTATGTGCATGTGCATGTGTGTGTATGTATATATGTGTATGTGCATGTGCGTGCGTGTGTATGTGTATATATGTGTATGTGCATGTGCATGTGTGTGTATGTATATATGTGTATGTGCATGTGCGTGTGTGTGTATATGTATATATGTGTATGTGCATGTGCGTGTGTGTGTATGCGTGTGTATATGTACGTATCCCCTATTGGGTCTATTTCTCTGGAAACCCTAAAGCATTCACTGTCTGGCCCTTTACAGAAAAAGTTTCCATCTCCGCTTTACACCAGGTATAAAACAGTAGTCATCTTTAGCCCAGAGACACGTAGCTGGAGATGACACATTTTAACACAGTGAACGAGGGTGGCAAGAATGAAAATTCTCTGTATACAACAACAACAACAACAACAAAAACGCAAAAACCAACACAAAGCAAAGAACTCTGTCTTGCTCCAGATTGTCTTTTCTGTCGTTTATCATTGAGCTATGTTTTTCCACAAGCACATGATGATGGTTAAAAAAATAAAGTTCTGAGGAGGTGATTTTCCATAAACAGCCTGCTTTCATAAGCTGCAGTCATCTTAAGCGATAGAAGACGTATTGGAAACATTTTTTAACCTCTGTTTTGTGATCTAATTTCCATGTGGGTTGAAGACTGTTCCTGTGATCTCTGGAGACATGAATGGGGCTTGGAGTCCAAAGACCTGGGCTCACGACCTGGTGATGGGACTGCCCCTGTGACCCCAGAGGAGTGGGTCTCCCAGGTGGCCTGTCTCCTTATCTGTACAATGGACCCATTTGAGAAGTAGAGCTCTGACCTTCCTTCCAGCTCTAAAAGCCTGACTCTGTCATTCCATTCTAATGGAAATGCTGGCCCCGTTCTGACTCTAGCCCATGGGAATGTGATGGTGTGACATTAAACTAATAAGGAAGCTCTAAACATAAAATTCCCCTCATGTAATGTATGTTGCAATAACTTCTGAAGGGCCAGTTACTCAGTTTAACCAGCTGAGTGAGTAGACATGGCCAACATTTGGGCTTAACAGCTAAGGCTTTTCTGGAAGCAGACCCCCTGGGGCTGAGCAGGAGGAGGGAGTTCTGACCTGTGCAGATACCAACTGAAAGGTCTGCTTGGACCAGTGACACACAGTATACCAAAATCTGTTTCATATTTAGAAAAACATTCACTGTGCATACATGACTTATTTATAACACACTCATTGCAGATGATTTCAATTGTGTAGTTTTTAAATGTCTGCAAATCCCAACACCTCTTTGGCCTCCAGCGTGGTTCTGCTCTGAGTGGTGTGTCATTATTGTTGCTAATTTCACAGCCCATGGGTCCTGGGCATCTGGAATACAGGGGTGGGGGTGGGGATGAGGTGACTCGGCCCAGTGTGCACCCGACACAGCACTGTGATTCTATTTTTATGAGTAAGCAGATCGCAATTCATACAACACATTGCTGGTCACACCTCACACTGAGGTGACATGGCTCTGAGGTTGTATTCACCTCCTGCTGGAGTTGTTGAGAGGGTTGAATAAGATAAGGATTTATAGTGTTCAGCCAGTGCCTGGGTCTTAGTAACAGCTCGATTAATGATGAATATCCTGTACCAGTGGGAAAGCTGTTTGGAAGCTGCTAAGGAATAGACATATATCCAATTGATCCGGGTACTTATGCTTATCTTAAATATGATCTGTACTGTGTGCTCAAACCGTTCTGAAAACATGGGATATTATAGCTGGAAGGGATTGTAGGAATCAATGTTTGGATTAGGATTCTGAGAGCCAGACAATTTAAGTGGCTTGTCAGTGGCCACACAGGTAATTAACGAAAGGATGGCCTTTAATTTTTTTTAATTTTTAATTGAAGATTTATTGAAAGGGCAGGTGTCCTCACCTACGTTTCCCAATAATACTCATGGAAAGGTGAGATAGTTTGGCAATGTAACCACAGCCCAGATTCCATGGTCCGCCTAGACGCCCCTTAACAAGTGCAGGCAGGAGCCTCAGAAGGCAGAGTGTGGTGGTCTTGCACAGTCAGACGCCTAAACTTGTGACAAAAGTCACACAGAACTGAGAAAGGAGGGCGAGGTTGGGAAGCTGGGCTGTTCACTAAGGTGATGTCAATCACACGTCTCAGTTGCCAACGACAGGGAAGGTAAGGGAGTCGTAATCTACCACCTCCATACACGGAGCAGCAGACGTGCATGCCAGCGCAGCAGGAAGTCAGGGCATTCAAAGCCAACCACGGCTGAGCTGATAAAGTTGTTCTCCCCCAGGAACCTGCAGGTCCAGCCCCAGGCCAGGTCTTGGCATCTTCTAGCAAATTTGGGAAGAACATGCCACCGATTCCGGGAGACTGCTTTGTCTTGCTCCCTCTGGAACTGGCATTAGGGTAATGCCGAATTCCCTACACTCGCTTCTGTTGAAAAGTCTTCTGGGATCCATCAACACATGGCTTCCCACCACCGCCACCCACACACAAAGGATCCTTGTGGTCTCATAGTGAAAACACTATGTTCTATTTCCCTCCTGGAGCACATTAAAGGCTCTGAGAGTTCCTGCAGTGAAGTAACTTTGGGTAAAATGAGGTTCCTCAAACTTACCAGAGCCAGCATGCTTTTTTCCATAGCAACATAGTGAGCATCAAATTTTCTGAAGACTCCGGTTTGGGAAACACTGTTGGAAATGAGTACCTATTCCACTCCTGTGTCCTAAACTCAAGTGTTTCTCCCATGGAATCTAGTCTTTCTTTCTTGTTAGGTTATATACTAGGTACAATCAGGTGACAGGCTGGAATTACTTTGCATTTGATGATTTTTAATTTGTCCAATATTTTATTTTAAACAACATAATACCTTTTAAAAAAATACTCCCTATTTATTTATTGAAGAAAATAAAAAATACCCTTGCTGTTTCACAGGGAACATGCAATATCACTGCTTAATGAAAATAACTCATCTCTGTTAATCTGTCAGAAACTACCACCCAGATAACAATTGTTTAAAGTCAGTTGGAAATCTGTGTTGAGGACGATTCTTGAGAGGGCCCGCTGCACTGTCGTGGGCACATGGGGGGAGTTTGTTGGGCAGCATTCTGAGCCTCCCTCGAATGGCATGACCCTGGAGTGGAACAGATTCTGGCCTGGTCTTTTCCTGCAGAAGTCTGAGGCTCCTTTCCACAGTGAAATCCAAAAATGCTGAATAGTTTGGGCAGGCCCCGTGGCGCACTCGGGAGGGTGCAGCACTGGGAGCGCAGCGTCGCTCCCGCCGCGGGTTCGGATCCTATATAGGGAGTGGCCGGTGCGCTCACTGGCTGAGCGCGGTGCGGGCAACACCAGACCAAGGGTTGCGATCCCTTTACCGGTCACGAAAAAGACAAAAAAAGAGAATCTCAAAAATGCTGAATAGTGGCAGAAGGGGCAGCCTGGGGCTAACAAAAGTGGTGCAGGACTTGTCAGCGAAGACATAGGTTTGGAACAGGAGGCAGAAAGCTGGGCTCTGGCGTCCTCCCTCAGGCTACCCTTTGCCGTCTGTGCTTTCCAACCTCTCTGCATGGAGCCTCACCCTTACTTTGTTGAATTAACATACAAATCATCAACACATCGCTGTGGGTAAGAAGGTAAGCTAGACAGATCTGGGTTTGAACACAGAATTCCCTGCAGCGAGACCTGGGTGAGGTGATGAAGCCCTTTTCATCTCAGTTCCCATGTCTGAGCTCGGAGATGGTAGTTCCTGCCTTGTGGGTTCTCATGGGGATGAGACGACAACATGCTGGACCCTGGGTACAGTGGTGGTGGCACGAGGCGAGCACCGGCCATGTGGCATCTATTCACTCTGTGGCCGAGGACCCCTGCACCCCTTCCAGGCCTTCTCCTGGCCATGGGCTGCCCTGGCTCTGCAGTCCCTACCCCTCCCTGGTCAGTTCCTCGGCTGCTCAGTTTATCTTCCAAATACAGGGCCCTCAGGCCCAGAGGAGACTTTCATCTGCCTCACTGTGGGCCGATACCTCTTCTTTGAGTTGGGGGAAGGACACTCCTGGATTTCATTAGGGCGGACGCTGACCGTTACTCAGAGACAGGCGTGAGAGAGATGAAGCAGAGCCGATGGCACATCAACTACTTAAAAAAAGACAGAAAACCCGGTTGAAGCTGCAGGCTGGCCTGCCCCTTCGGCTCTGCTGCTGATGGGCCTGAGGCCGGGCTGAGGCCACTTAGCAGTGAGCCCCATCCAGTACCCAAGCACATTCACCAGCCTTTCGATTTTATTTTTAGCTGATTTCTAATTGTTTTGAAGTTGCCCCAGTTTTGTGTATATTTAGAAGTGTCAATAGGAACGAGATGGCTGCTATTTTTGGAGTGCTAATTTGGTTTTGGGCGTGATGTGTTTCAGCAGCATGGCAGCAGGCCAACGTAGGGTTCTCCCATTTTACAGAGGACACTGAGGCTTAGGTACATGTAATGTGTCCGAGTCCCACACCAGTAAGCAGCAAGGCCAGGGTTGACCCAACCTGGTGAGCTGCTCAAGGCCTGGAGTTGCACCACTGTCTGCAGCAGGGTTCTGGACCTGAACCACAGGGCAGAGAGGCCTTCTTGAACATCACGCACAAGTGACACGGTGCCTTCCGGTGAAAAGCAGTGGTGTGGTGGTGCTGAGGGGCGAGGGCAAGGGGAGTGTGGGTGGAGGGCAGGGCCACTAGCCCATTGCGGGGACACTGGGAAGGAGGCGACCGAGCAGGCTCTCAAAGCGTACGGGCCCTGGGGAGCTGGACATGCCGATGTTCCAGGCGTGGGGAACAGCGAGTGGCAAGTGGAAAATTCCCAGCATGCCCGGACAGGGGAAGCAGCCCAGTGTGGACTGGACAGAGCATGCACACGGACGGACATTGGGGAGCTGGCCACGCTTAAAGGGGGACCTCTACCACGACCAGAGGCTTCCCGCTTTATATGGCCACAGGACTTCTTCAGATGGGATCTTATGTAGAAACCCTTTCTCTTCCCACTTGAAGTGGAGAGAGTGGACCTGGACTCAACTTTTCCAGATCCTTTCACTGACCTGATCGGGGGTTTGCATGTGCAGGGGCTGTGTGTATGTGTGGCGTGTGTGTGGGGGGTGTGCATGTGTGTGGGGTATGCATGTGTGTGGGTGTGCATGTGGGTGGGGTGTGGGTGTACGTGTGTGTGGTGTGTGGGTGTGGGGTGTGCATGTGTGTGAGTGTGCATGTGTGTGTGGTATGTGGATGTGGGTGAGTGTGTGGTGTGTGGGTGTGGGATGTGCAAGTGTGTGGGTGTGCATGTGTGTGGGTATGCATGTGTGTGGTGTGTGGGGGTGGGGTGTGCATGCATATGGGTTGTGTGTGTGGTGCATAGGTGTGGGTGTGGGGTGTACACGTGTGTGGGGGTGTGATCTGTGGGTATGTGGTGTGCATATGTGTGTGAGTGTATGTGGGGGGTTGTGGTGCATGGGTGTGGGGTGTGTGTGTAGGTGTGGCATACGGGTGGGGGTGTGCATGTGCGTGTGTGGTACATGGGTGTGGGCTATGTGTATGTGTGGCATGCGGGAGTGGTGGATGTGCATGTGTGAGTGTGGTGTGTGTATGTAGGGACCCCTAGCTACTCTGAGGAAGCCCTCAGGCCCCAGTGAGCAGCTGTATTCGAGGTGCTGAGGAGCCTCAAAAGTTTCATGACCCAAGCCTGTGTGGGATTATTCTATCCAACATCAATTTTTTTGTAGAGTTATCCAAAGAAAAACCTTATTCTGTTATGCAGAGAAAAGCCTCTTCTGGTTACTCAAATGCTGCATTCTCTCTCCTTCCTCTGGCTTGGCCAAGCTCAAGAGTGCTCCCGTGGCCGTGGCCTGATTCTGGTGCCACGTCCTTTCTGAATCAGCTAGTTCTCCTTCCTAGACTTTTGTCATAGAGGATCCTTATCAGTACAAATTTTACTCATTTTTTGTATATATTTTACATACTTATCACTCCATCTATGTTTTAGATATTTGTAAAACTTAATCTCTTTTCTTAACAAGCGCAATATTTTCCCCATGCCCCAGAGAGTTGTCTTATGCCTTTGGGGTGTCACTTCTTATTTTGGAGCCACAGACCAAAGAACTCAACTTGTCCCATGTTGTTGCTTCTAATTATGTCACCTTAGATTCACGTGCATTGAATTTTCACCTCCCAGCCAGCAGTAAATACGGTTAAGTAAAATGCAAATGCATATCTTAGTCCAGACCACTCATGTAAAAAACTCAGGGCAAAGAAATCTGCCAGAATCTTTTCAGTCTGACAGCTCTGGAATTGCGATCTTCAGCTGTAACTGATAACCCCAGCCACTGGGAAGGCGAATGCCACGAGAGACACCTGGAATCCAGGGAAGTGTCCGTCACCACCTCCTCCCGCCCTCCGTGCATCCTCCTCTAGAGATGAGGCCCACACCTAGGGGACCCTGAGCTCTATCTCCGTCCTCACTCCCTCTGTCTGGTTAACCACCGAGTCCTGATGAATCTGCACAGTCCTCTTCAGGCCAGTCCCTTTGCTCCACTGCCACTGTTACAACCTTAGTTCAGATGTCAGCAGTTCTTCCTGGGTTCCCAATGCTTCCCCAAACCTTCAATTGTGGATGAAATGGGCTAGTTGACAAAGCGCTCTGCCAGGGACAGACGTGAATGTCCAGATGTGCCTGGGTCTTCTCTAACTGCACAGAGATGACTGTGACCACTAAAAATGCAGGAAGCCCCACAGACTCCACTTTCTTGGACAGACAGATGACCCTGAAGCCATCAGAATTCGTAGCATAGAGCTCTGCGCCAGGAGGCGCTCTCAGAGGTGTGCAGATGTGACCAGGGGAGAAGGGGCCCGAGGTTGCCTTTCCAGGGAGGGCCATGTCTCTTGATGTACCCTTTTCTGGTGTGGCTGTATTAAAAGTGCTAGAAGGAGAGCAGCTGTTTTACCCCACGGAAGACGTACAGGACGTATTTTTAACAACCGGGCCCAGAGTAAAGAGTCAGGTATGTGCCTGGTTTTTCGTGTTGATTGATCCCATCTGGGCCAAAGTGCTTCTTTGGGCCTCAGATGGCACACGCTGGGAGGCAGGTTGGGCACAGGTGTGGTAGGCACAGGCATGGCGGGAAGACATTGTGGTGGACAGGCAGGGAGGTGGAGCCTTTTGCGTGGGCCTCGTGCAATAAAGGCCCTGCTGGCGCTACAGTCTTGGGGAGCCACATCAATCTGTTTCCTCCATCTTCCACAGACGGGGCAAGGGCAGCCTTCTGTGGGCTCCGCTGGGTCTTGGGCTGGCATTCCCATTCATGGCTGGCTGCAGAAAGGCTGGAGTGGAGGCCCATGGAAAACCCCTGTGCCTGAACGCAGCTCAGCAATCTCATGTGGGTTTGGAGAATGGGGTCTTTTTAGAAGCGGGAACGTCTGGGGGAATGGTGTGTTTACTCAGCAGTTTGCAGATGTGGTGTGGGCCTGGTATACATTATTCCTCTTTCTTCTTCTCTCCTGCTTTCCCCAGCTGAAATGCTGACCTGGAAAGCATCAACCTTGCTCTCGTACGAAGCATTTTCTCGGGACTGACACGCAGAGCTCTGATGTAGAAATTGAAATTTCACACTCTGAAGGGCCCAAATGGCTCTGGAGGTCAACAGGCGGCCTGCGCGTCCACCCACTGGTGAGTCACGGGGAGGGATGCCAGCCCGAATTATCATCAGCAGACGCTTGTGCGTCAGAGGTTCTGTGTGCTAGAACAGTTTGCCTGACATCTGTGTCCCCCCCACCCCAGCACACACTTAGCTTTTTTAAGCCGAGGGGCACGTCCGGCTCATCTGGTGAATACATCAGCTGAATGCAATCTGCTTTCACAAACAGATGTCCCGGAAGGGGGGGCACACCGAACACTGGTTAGAAGTTGCTGGGAGGCTCTTTATGAGGTTCTTGTTTTGCGGGATGGGAGTGGAATGGCCAGAGAATTTTCCTTAATTGAAACATACCTAATTTGGGTGCTTGAGCTGGGTATCTAAAAAGATATTTCAAGTCCCCATCCAAAATGAGGGTTCCTGTTCCCCATCTGCTTGTTGGGCTTCTCAGTCTGTTTTCCTGAAAACACCAGTAAGGAGTAGGAAGGATATCATTTGACCCTGCTGGCCCGACAGGGAGGCCAGGCCACAGGCTCACAGGACACTCTGTGGAAGCTAAACTGCTCTGACATGTGTGGGGCCATTGATGCTGCTGTGGGCTGGTGACGTGCCATTCTGAGTGGCAACTGCTCGCTTACTCCTACGTGTTGGTCCTTGTTTTGTTTCAGGCCCACAGGTGTAAATGCTGAACCACGAGCAATGTGCATAGCAGGGGAGTGTGCGGGTGACTGGGTGGCAGGCTGCAGCGTGACATCTGCTCCCCAGGGGAGGCAGCCAGTGGCATTCTGGACGCCTGCTTTATTGCTCACATTCTTTATGTGTTAGGCATTTTCCCCTCCTTATACAAACCTCAGATGTCCCAGAGGAATGCTTAAGTTATTAGACAATCCCGAAGGAGATTGCTATTTCCTTTTAAAACTTGCCCCGCTCTGCCTTCTCCCTGTAAAGCTTCTCCCTCTGGGAGCTCCCAGCTGAGGATCCCATCAGTGTTATCAACACGGTGGAACCAAAGGAAGGTGGACACAAATACTAGTCCCCCATAAGATCTACGCTTGTTCAGATCTTTCCAAAAGCAGAGTGTCAGGGCCTGGAAGCAAGCAGTTTGCTGTGGCAAAGGAGGGACAAAATGGTGCAGGAAACCTGAAATGACACATAATGTCAACGTGGCTCTGCTAGCTCGAGGCAAATTGCCGTTTCTTTAGAGGCATAGTGGAAGCATCTTTTCTTTAGGGGGGTGCAATAGAATAAGGGGCCCTAGATTTCAGTTCCAGTCTTTTAACTTTCAGTTGGCACATAATAATTGTATATATTCGTGGGGTACAGTGTGATGTGTCGATACATGTATACATTGTGCCAATCGCAGTCTTGACTCCAGCAGGATCTGCCAGCCTTACCAGGTGCTTTTACTTCCCTGGCTTCGGTTCCTGGGTCTAAATTGAGAGAGCTGGACTCGACAACTTCCCAGGTCCGTCCAGCTATAATGTTACAATTCTGTGGACTTTGGGAGCTTGCATTCCAACACCCCCAGACAAGGAAACAAACAGAAGACCAATGAGACCACAGAGAGTTTCCGACTCAGGAGGAAGAGTGTGGCAGGCGCACCACCCTAGGGAGGCCCGCACGGTCCCCGCATCGTCCCCACATCCTGGTGCTCACACTCTGTGTCATCCCTTCCTTGGGTGTGGGGGTGACCTGCAGCTTGCTTCTAACCAGTAGAAGATGGCACAGGGGTTGGGATGTCTGTCTCTCCCTTTTGTTTGGTTACATGAGACCTTATCATAAAAGACTAGCGGGAGCTGCCCCCTTGCTGGCCAGGAAGAAGGAAGCCACCATGCTGTGAATTAGCCTCTAGGAGCCACCATGCTGTGAATTAACTTCTAGGGAAGTTGTTGAGTCCGGCTCCCTCAGTTTAGACCTGGGAACCAAAGCCCAGACTCCTAACCTAAAGGAGCTGTGAGATAATAAATACGTGTTGTTTAACACCACTGAGGTTGGGTGATGTGTTACTTAGCAGAAGAACACTGCTGAAAGGACAGCTTGTCTTCCCCCCGGTAGCCCCTGCGCATGGGCCTGTCCTTTGTGATGGAAGCTGTGCCTGTGCAGGACAGCCGCTCTCTCCCAGGCTCACTGTCAGGTGGGCTCCTACTGTTCAGATTTAAAAGCACATCACCTAAGTTCCCGCCACGTTGAAGATGAAGTGTGGAAATGGGAGCACAAGAGTGACCATCGCTGCAGGGCACTTGGGCCCGAGGACTGGTTATTGTATCAGCTGGAAGTGGAGACCAAGACGAGTTGCTCACAGGGCAGTGGAGGCAACCGGCTTGTTAATCGAGCCCTGGAAGCTGGGGCTGGGCAGCGGGGTGCTGGGCAGAGGATGGCTGCAGAGCTTGTTCAGGTCAGCCACGTGGCAGCAGTGGCCCAGGGTGCCCGACAAGGGGACAAGGCTGAGGGCCACGAGTAGGGACTGCAAGAATGTCACTGGGCATCAAAAATGAGGGATGAGAGCAGGGAGATGGAGCTGCTTGGAATCAGGTGGACGCTTGGTGGACATTCATGGAGTCTGGTCGATAGGATGGCTGGTAGCAAGTCAGGGGACCAGGGCCATTCATGTGTTCCCTGTTGAGAGCAGGGATGGGGGACCCAATCCTGCCAGCAAGGGGTGAAGGGCCGTTGTGTCCAGTGGGGCTAGAGGACCATAAGGACGACTGCTGGGAAGTTCCAGTGCGTGTGTTGTCACCGTGGAAGTCTGAGAGTACAGAGGAAGCATGTTTGCTGGCCCACGGGTCACAGTGCCTCTGGCCCGTGACTGCTCTCACAGGCAGCTCACCTAACGGCCTCCAGGACACGGCAGTCTCACGGGGACGGTTTATTTATGTGCCGAAGGTTGGGTGAGGGGCAGCAGAAAAGATGCTGCCTGACAGCCACGGTGCTTTAATTTTTATATCTAAATCATCCAAATGTACACACATCTGCCTCAGAGGTGCTGTGATTTCAGAATTCTACTTTGCACTTGGAATTTCCAGCCGCTGGGTTCGCGGGTGTGTCTGTCGCTGTGATCCACAAACTAGCATCTTCTGTCCTGCAGGGTTTGACCTTGGGGTGGTGCAGCATCGCTGGAGGGTCATTTCAGCTTGGCCTAGAGCTGCTCAGTCAGCATTACGAAAGCAGAGCCTGCAGGGCTGGAATGTGTTCCACAGTGAATCTTCTAAATATTGGGTGTTGATCAATATTAAAAAAATAAAAATAAAAAGAGACCTAAAATGATCTTTTTTGCAGTGCAATTTGCAGTTCTCAAAGTCTTTTTTGCATGTAGCACCCTGCATGAGCCCCTCGCTCACCTGGTGAGGCAGTGGGCCTGGTGTTTCCTTGGAGACAGGACACTTGAGGCTCAGGTGAGTAACTTGCTCAGGGCCTCAGAGGTAGGAAGCAGCAGGATCAGGACTAGCTCTGTAGCCGAGGTGGTTTTGCTTTGTTTTTGGACCCAGGCACTGCTTTATGGTGAAATCCCGTACCATGGGTGAAAACACCCATTCCGCCCAGTGTTCTGTGTGAAATGGCAGAGGCATCATCCTTGACTTTCAAAGGCTTTGGGAATCTGTCCTCAGAGCTCCTTCTTTTGTCCTGACAACTGTCATTTGGACATGTAACAATTGTGCTTGGATGTAAGTGAATGTGATTCAGGCCAGCGCCTGATTGATAGGCTAAATGACCTGCAGCTGGCACTCCCGCCTCGGCTGCCTTTGAAAGTTTTCTGCCTTCAGAGGGCTGGCCTCCCACAGAAGAGGAGCGGCTGTGAAACATCGGGTGACAGCGCTGGGTGCCGGGGACGATGGAGTGACCAGTGTGCTGTAGGCAGGTGGTACCTCACATCATTTGAGCCAGGGCGCTTCTTAACTCAGCCAGTGATATTTGACACATGCAGGATGCAAGTCTTGGCCATCTCCTGGGTGCAGGACTCACGTATTAGTCCATTTCTGTTGCTCATAAAGGAATGAAATTTATTTCTTACAGTTTTGGAGGCTGGGAAGTCCAGGGTCCAGGGAACACAGCTGGTGAGGGACTCCTTCATGTGGTGACTTTCTGCAGTGACCAGGGTGTCACATGATGAGAATGAGCTGAGCAAGAGAGCTAACCTCCTCATAAAGCTGTCAGAGCCACGCCCATGACCACCCGTAAAACCACCAACCCATGACTCCATGAACGGATTCGTCCACTCATGAGGGCACAGTCCTCACGATCCAATCACCTCTTTAAGGCCCCACCTTTCAAATACCATAGTTGTATTTCTCATCCTCTTAACACTGTTATAATGGGGGGGGTCAAGCTTCAATGAATTTTGGGGGGACATTCAATCCACAGCAGCTCACTTCTGCTCAAGGGACAGGGCTGTCTGGCAGATACCCGGGAAGAGGCCAGGAGTACCTACAGTACACGTTGCCGTCATGTGGGGGTGAAAAGTATGTACCCGAGACAGGAGATTTGCTGACAAAAGGCCAAGAGGATGCCCATCGCGAGAGACTGAGCTGCAGATTCATCACCACCTGTGCCCAGGTACTGCACCTGGTGCTGAGAGCAGTCAGTGTCCGTAGCACTGGCCAGTGGGCTTGTGACTGCCCACGTTCAGCATGTGCTCATGTGCAGGCACAGAGCGGTGCCTGTCTTGCAGTTGAGGACGGGGGGTTCAGCCACCTCGCCCCTTAGTCATGCTGGCCAGATGACTGGCTCTGATTGCTGCACGGAGACACTCTCTTACAGACGGGAAAGGGAGGCCTGGAGAGATGAAACAAACCGCATAGGTGGCTTAGTGAAAAGTACTGCGTTGAAGTCCCTACTGGCAGGTCAGTACTCTCTTTTTTCCTTGTACTCTCTTTTTAGAGAAACTCCGAGCTTATTAGGAACAGTTCAGAATTGCGTTTGAACTCCTTGCTTTTCCTTGCCTGAGACCTTTGGCAAATCTCCCCTTTGAGGTTCAAATTTCTGTACTTAATCTCATTCAAAGGTAAATTTTCTTCAATTTTCTGCAAGTCTGAAGGAGACGTGCTCAGCTGTTAGATATTATTGTGAATGAAAACCAAGCATCTTTTCATGACCCGAGAACACTTGCCTGGACAGCCCTTGACAACCCAGGTTCTGAATATTTCCTTTTCCCAACATTTCAGTTCTTGTTAAAGTGGAATTTCTTGGTCCATCTCCACCTTGCATCTCATGTCTGTGGAAAGATTCATCTCAGAACTTGGTTTATGGGCAGGAGATCTTGAAACCCACTATTTAAATTCACATGTTGGAAGCTTTCAATAAAATGGAAAAGAAAATTCAGTACATTATATTTTTTAGGAGAAGGGAAGGAAAGCACAGGGAATTAAACTTATCTTGACGCTTCACTTAGAAGAAAGAAAACCCTGTTTTCATCCAACACCTGCTCTTTCTAGAGCTACCTGTATAGTGCTGTGGAATGTTCCTTTCTCTATGCCTTTGGGCTCACTCAAGATACAGGATTATGAAATAAAGTTTTGGTGACCTTACCTTTACAAATTAAGGCAGAGAAGTGAACTGAAATATTTTAAATGAGAAAGTTGAAGAGAAGAGTTTTCTGGGAAGCTCCACTTTTACAGAAAATTCTGTGAATCCATCACCTGTGTGTCCCTGTGGATTGTGGTTTCTGGTGTATTAAGGTCTGAGCTGGCTTCCATCCATTCATGTCAGCTCTTGGCCAGGAGTCTAAAGAGATGGAAGAAGAGTATTTCATCCCCCTCAGTCTCAGGGGTTTCTCTAGGGATAAACAGGATGCTTTTGGCTTCCTCACTGGACCGATCAACTACAGTGCTTACGACTGAGTGGGTCCATCCTGACAGCCATATGCCTGGATGGGTGCAGAGCGGGTGCGTAGCAGACTCCCAGAAACCAGCCCCATCGGGTCACCTTCCCGATGCCATCATGTCATTAAAATGCCATGAAGGTGGGTGCTTCCAAAGAGCCAAGAAGCATCCCTTGCTCCTCCTGATCATCCTGGTGCTGTGGGTCACATCATGCTAAGTAGCAAGTATACAAGCAGACCGTTTTTGCATCACATGTACCACTTAAGAACTCAGAAAACGAGGACACGTGGAACATCTCAGAAAATTAATTAATTCACCTCAAATCTTCCTCTCTCAATTCACATGTAGTACTGAAAGCCAATTGCTAAAAATCAAACAGAGGGACATGTTGAAGATATCAACCCGCAGGAGACAACTTTGGGGGAAACTTTTAAGTAAAACATACTCAGATGTGTTTGAATTATGCCTTGGTGAAGATACTCAGATTTTCCATGACAATAGCAACAGCAAATATGATCTGCTGTTTGTTTTTAAGGGCAACACACATGTTCCAAAGACTTTGTTTTGTTTTGTTTGTTTTTCCTACAAAGCTAGGATTTGCAAGACAAACATGGCGTATCCTTCAGAGAAGTGGGATTCAACGATCTATCAACAAAATGCCAAATTCAAAAAAATTTAAGCATGTAATTTCTTTCTGATTTCATGATAATTCTCATTACAATGAAAAGAGCCCAGGAGACGATTATATCTCTGGTGAGCTGAAGAGTCCTAAGTGACTCTCCTTACTGAGGAAACATGAGGTAGAAGCATGAGCTTTGGTACTTGACGTAAAATACTTCTAGGGTTAAATTCTGGGTCTGCTGTTAACTATCTGTAGGCTCTGGTGAAGTCATTTTCTTCCTCTGTAAAGTGCTTAAAAGGAATACCTGTCTCATGGAGTTTTTGCACGTTGAAATCCAACCGTGCAACTTATTATTTCTTTCAACAGTGGCCACACTGCATTCAGAATCCTATAGTGTACTAAAGTCTCTTTGAATAAGAAGGTGAAGAAGAAGGAAGAAAAATTGCCCTTTTCCCTGCCTCCAGCAAGCATGGCCAATGATCAATAACCAATATGCTTGGCACGGAAAGATGCAGACTGACAGTTGGGCTTCAGATGTGATCTTCTGGCAGGAATCCTTCCCAGACGGGTGTGCATTCTTCCATCATGGGCACACACCATCTGCTTGTCTCTCTGTGATGTCAGCGGGCAGGGGTGATCATTGCTAGATCATTATTTCATGAGGGGGTTGCACAATGACCATGTTCCTGGTCTAGCATTCTTTTATTTAGGTAATTGGAATACATTCATAAAGAGAAATTTCCCTCGGTTACTCTCAGGAAAAGTTGTATAGAGCAAACAGAATAGATTCTCGATTCTTTTCTTTTATTAGTTTTCAAAATAATGAGTTGATTAACTAGCATCCTGCAAAGCTGACCAATGAGTTTCTAAAAAAGTATTAGTATAAACCCATAGATGTAAATGTGCTTGATGGATTCTGATCCGTGGCAGCTTGTCCTTTATTGGTGTTCAGGTTGTCTCATCTTTAGATGGGAGCCTCTCCTGACCACTCTTTTTTTCAAAAAAATTTTTTAATTGAATCTTAATTGATTATACATATTTTTTTGGGTTCAACATTGACATATGTTGATCAAATCAATATTACTAGCATATATATTATTACAAATCATACTTATTCTTTACACCCCTTGTCCAATCTCTCCCCCTCCCCCTCCCCCCTTTAATTACCCTAGATTTCTTCTCTCCTTCTAAACAGTAAAGTTTACTCTGTTGATTTGTTGCCTAGATGATCTGTCCAGTGCTGAGAGGTGTGATCAGGTCCCCCAATATTATTGTAGAGCAGATGCTTCTTCTGTCACTCTGGAATGGGCTTTGTGGAAAGAGACATCCTCTTCTTTTATTTTGGTCTCTGCTGGTGACTCTCCTTGTGTCAATGCACTACAGTGGCTGGTGGACCATCTGCATGGTAGTTGTGGTGTTTAGCTACTTTCTTGGCAGCCATGGTTATTGTGGTGGCTGTGGTGGGCCACCCACATGGAGGTGATGTTTTTGGCATGCCCCTTGGCACTGGAGGTGTGCCTGGTTGTGTGGGAGGGTTTGGTCCCCAGATCCATGCCTCAGAACCCTGGTCATGCCCTGAGGTGCTGGAGGTGTGCCTGGTTGTGGGAGGGATGTCCAGTCCCCGGCTCCATTCCTCAGGTCCCTGGGCGGGCCCCAAGGTGCTGGCAATGTGCCTGGTTTGGGAGGGGGGTCCAGTCCCTGGCTCCATATGTTGGGCCCCTGGCTAGAGCCTGAGGCGCTGGCAGTGTGCCTGGGCCAGAACTAATTTTTTGTCCTTTGCTTACTTCTAAAATGGGGGTTCTTCCTGTGGGGACCAGTATTTGAGCTGTGTGGTTTAGCTAAATTGCTGCTTTGTTGCTGATTCCCTAGGGAAGGTTTTTTGTGCAGTTCAGGTTTTAATGATTGACCTTATAGGTACTTCCAGCTCTCCAGAGACCTGGTGCACCTGGGTTGTGTGGAAACTCTGATCTGGGCCTGAGTCTTTTCATCAAACTGCACCCCATGCAATTCTATATTCCTGATCAGTCTCCTGTGAGTGGTCCTTCGTTGATTGGGGTGCCAGTCAGCTGTCCTTGCTGTGCCCCAGTGTTCCCCTGGTGGGCCCGACTCCCCCACTGCCTATGCTGCAAACACTTCCCATGGGATGGGCCATGTGCTGGTCCCTTGCGATGACTCACTGGCCTCTGAGTGGCTCCTTTTTTCCAGTTGTTGTGGCTCCTTGCTCCTATGTGGGGCCACAGGAACCCTATTAGTGGTCTTGCTGTCCTGGGAGCCACCAAGGCCCTCTTCTCCCCTGCTGCCTCCAAGCAACTTCATCCAAAGGGCACAGCTGCAGATTTTGCTGGCTCCTCCTCCATGTGCTCACCAGGGCCAGCCTTGAAGTGGCCTCGGCATGAAATGGTTGGAGCAGTTTTTTCTTTCCCTCGTCGTGGGTTCTCCCACCTTCATGCACTCCGTAGGTCTCTCCTCCTCTTCCCCTGAGCTCTAGACTCCTGACCACTCTTGACCCCACTCCAGTGGTCTGTGACAGTTCCTCGTTTCCAGTTATCACAGATGTTCCAAGCTCAGCCTATGAACTTACTGCTCCAGACCTGGAATCAGCCATTTCTCCACGTAACCCTTATTTCTTTCAGTGGGAAATGGTATTTGGAGATGAATAGGCTCTTGGAGTGCTCAGTGCTGCTGGGTAGTCTTTGTGTCTAGGGATGTTCAGCAGACAGTGCTAGTAATTTTTTATTTTTTCTAAGATAAAATAAAACATAAATTCATTCTGCTACTTCCAATTTACATTCAGGACAAATTCAGGTTTTGTTTGAACTGAGTAATCTCAGGTTTCTGTTTACTAATATATTTGGGACACTTGCACTGATATTCACAAGTGAGATTGGTATAGAGCTTGCTGTTTACTTTGATGTAACCTTTTGCAGGTTTGGGAATTAATGTTATACTTGCTTAATGGAAAGGCTTTGAATGTTTTCTTTACTTTTTAGGATATAGAATAATTTATGTAGCAGTAGGATTATTTAATCTCTAAAGGTTTGATAGAATTCCCCCATAAAGCCATCTGGGCTTGGTGCTTTTTGAGGGAAACAATTTACTTTTTCTGTTTCTTTTATGGTAATTGTCTTGGTTAGCCTTTGTGGCTCTTTGGGGTCAATTTTGGTATATTGTACTTTTCTGTAAAATTATTTATTTTACCTAGGCTTTCAAATATATTTGCATAATACCATATATTTGTGCTTTGTCTCTCTCATTTTTTTTTCTCAATTAGAATTGTTAGTGAGTTGTCTATTTTGATGAATTTTTATGTTTTTATTGTTATTCTCAAGAAAATTTATGATATTGGTCTGGGTTTTCTATTTAATCCAAGAATTTTAAAATAACATTTAAAATTTTTTCTAAATAGCAAGGCCTTTTTATTTTGTTATTAATTTCAAGTTTTACTGATTGTGGTCGGAGAATGCCTCTTTGTATTATTTCTGTTTTTTGGGAGGTATTGAGATTTTCATTTGCAACATTCTATGCATACTTGAAAAGAATGTATGTTCTATAATACTGGGCCTCAGAGTTCTTGTATATGTATAAAATCTACTTTATTGGCTATGTTGTTTAGGTCATCTGTATGTGTACTAAGTTTTCTTCTATTTGGCATGCCCTTTATTGAAAGAGTTGTATTAGATTCTCCTATGATGTATTTCTGTTTATCTTTTCTTGTATCTCAAGTTTAGGCTTATGTTGTTACTGTGTATATCTTCATTGAAAATTGTGGTCTTTGGGCCGGCCCGGTGGCACACTGCTACAGTGCGCCGCTTGGGAAGCGCGGTGGCGCTCCCGCCGAGGGTTCGGATCCCACATACAGACCGGTTCCCGCTCACTGGCTGAGCGAGTTGCGGGAGCAACACTGAGGGTTGCGATCCCGTTGCCAGTCCCGGTCCGGTACGGGCGCGACACTGAGGGTTGCGATCCATTGCCGGTCACGAAAAAAGACAAAAAGAAAAAAAAAAAAAGAAAATTGTGGTCTTTAGTTTTATAAAGTGTGCTACTTTGTCTCTTTTAATTTTGTTTTGTCTGAATTCTACCTTGTCAGAGATCAAGATTGCTACCTCTGCTTCCTTTTTATTTGCCTTTGGTATATTTTTGTCCGTATCTTTACTTTTACTCTTTCTGAATTTTTTGTTTTAGATGTGTCTCTTGCATACATAGTGCTGGATTTTGCTTTGTCAGCCAAGCTCAAAATCCATCCCTTTTTATAGATGAGCTAAGTCAATTTACATTTATTAATATGGTCAGTGTGTGTTCTCAGTTCTACCAGATTGTCTATATAAATTGTCTTTTCCTATGCAGTCTATTTAATTTGTGCTTTCTCTATTTTTTGGCGTATATTTTTCCATTTTATGAGGTTTATATATTTTTTAAATAATGTTTACCTTTATATTAAGACATTAAAAAAACACACCAGTCATTTGACCAGGGAACATTTGATATAGAGAATGACTAAGTAGTAAGAGGTTAACTGCTATTAACTACTGAGGGGTATAGAGACTACAGGCAGCAGGGGCAGGGAGCAAGCACCACCCTAGGGCTGAGGACCAGAGGAACGACAGATTTGGAAGAGGCATCCTCTGTCCCAGGACCTTCTTGGAAAGTATGTGGCACAGTCCCGCCAAATATTCTGTTCCTTAGAATATATATTGTATAACTAACCTACAACAACTTGGGTATAAAATAATAATGGTAGTAAGGAGAGGGAAAAAGAAAATGGTTAGTATTTCTAAATAGAAACATATGAAACAAGCTAAGAGAAAATATGCAAAGCTACTGAAGCCCTTGTTTACGCAGTCGGTCCTGAAGCCATTGTTGATATCTGTGTCTTCCTGCTTCAGCTACCCCTTCGGTATCTCCCACCCTTAGGCAGCATCTCAGCTAGTGAGGGTTCATTACCTAGTGGAGACCCCAACTTTCATTCGTGAGGTGTCTGAATCCTTGATCATGTTGTCTTTTCTTTGGTTGCTGTATTTTTACACTAACCTTTCCTACTAGGCATGGGAGTGCTAAGAGGTGCCCCAGAGAGTCTCCCGGGTTCCGGACATGCTTACCCTACTAGCTGGAGAGATTTTTTTTCCCACCAAGGGGAGATTGGGCTGCTGTCCCGAAATGAGCATGCAGACGTAATTGAGTTAAGAATCTCCAGATGAGATTATCCTGTGCAGGGGAAGACTGGGTGCTAAGGCTTAGATCTGGGTTGAGGAGGAGAGATTGGCACTCTGTTAAAGCTTCCCATCAGGGACACTTGGTCCAACGTGGTTTTACCAAAGCCCACTAACATGTGAGAGTGCGTTTCCATCTGCTCCTGTTCCCTGGGTGTCTGTCTCACTTAGAAACCCTCAGTTGCACAGTGGCTGCAGGGCGGTGTTGGGCACTCCTGCATGGGTGGAGAGCCAGCATAGGGAGGGCAAACCAGAAAGAGCCCACGGTCTGTCTCATTTCAGGCTGCTTTTCAGAGGGGGGGTTTTCATTTCAAGTAGAAGGAAAATTAACGCGGGGATTTGGGGGGAACTTTCAGAAGACAGGGCAGATGATGATTTCCTCATTGAGCCTTTTTTTTGGGTAAAGTTGAAAGCTATAGAGAAACACAAATGAAGTCAATGGGGCAAAAATGGGGCAGTCTGCTTCAGGCACCTTGGCCAGTTGAGCCTCTACGTTCTCCTCGAAGAGGATTCTCTTCTCTGTGGGGTTTCCTAAGAGTAGTTGATATGCAAGTAGCAAATCCACCTGTGGAGGTGGCGTAGTGTGGGGAGAGAACAGGGCAGGAAGTTTTAGTCCTGGGCCATAGTGCAGGATCTGCCACGACAAACTCTGAGAGGCTGGGAGATCGAGAGGCCGTCCCAGACCCTCAGGCATACTGAGAACCCCCTCTCCACCAGATGGGGAGAATGGGCAGCTTCTAAGTGGGCCTTGGCTCAGAGGAGCCACTCTCTTGACCTTATGGATGCCTTAAGCACAGCTGTTAGAAATCTATTTGTTTTAGATCTATTTGTTTTAGTGTTGTGCTGTCCAGTGTGGAGAGAAGTCACCCTTCCAGTGGGCTTAGTCACTCACTTATGGTGACAGTGGACTGTGAGTGGGTCTCCCTCTAGTTAGGCACAGGGCACCAGCCAGCTGGAGAGAGGGGCTTGTAGAGGTGGAGACTGGCCCGAGGAGGAGAGATGGGCCTGGGGAATGTTCTTCATAGATGGTCAGGGCTGACCTGCTCTGCACCCATCGTGTGAAGGGTGCCTGGGCCTGAGGCAAGTCCTGCCAACGTGGACCTCCTGCCACCAAGGCTGCAGATAGCCGCTGCTTTCAACTGAAAGGTGCTCTGACCAAGTTCACAGCCTTGGCCTAGTCTTTCCGCTTGGCTTGTAGCAAAATGCAAATTCCTGTGAAGGGAAAGAAGATTTCTTACTGAAATATGTGTAAAAGAATCAAGTTCAAATAATTATTCCACACCTTACTTTCCTTACACTCTGGTTTGCTTCACAAAGACACACACACACACACACACACACACACGAGTCATATGTTAAGCCTTCTGGAAGTCAAAGAAAATAAACAGATGCCGTAGAGGAGACGGAAAACTGGCATTGTTTTAATCAAAACTGTGAAGACAAAGGAAAGAACAGAAAAACCTAAAGATGTAAAAGAGCAAATCTTAATGGCATGTAGCTCAATGATCTTTCTGATTTCCTACACCAGGAGGCACTTCCTGAGAGTGAAGGAAGGAGGTATCTGGAAGCTTCTGTGTGATATAGCGCAGGACAGAGTCCAAGAACAAGGGATTGATTAAGTAATGTATGGAGACCAAAAATACTTTAAAAAGTGAATATAGGTATGAGAAGGGTTAGAAGGCCATGCAGCAAGATATAAAATGTCATCTCTGAGCAGTGAAATTATGAGTGATTTTTACTTTCCTTATTCTATATGTATATTTTATACTACACCAGCATTACTTTATTAAACAGAAAAATTTTGATTATTAAAAAAATATATAGTTCACCGGTCTCATTTGGCCTGGCAGTGTACAGAGGTAGACAACTTGCCCCCCTCATCCAGCAACTTAAGGCAGAGGTGGGAGGGGACCCCGGTCTGGGGGTGCCAATTTTGTGCTTTGTCTGCTGTATCATAAGCTGATGTGCCCACCGCCCTCACTCAGAGGAGACGAGCCTCGCAAGCCAGAGAGGAGGCAACTTGGAAATGATTTTTAAAATAATAATTGAGGTGAAATTCACATAACCTAAAATGAACTGTGTAGAAGGGAGCAATTCCATGGCATTGGGTGCGTGCCACCACCGCTGTCCAGCTACAGAATGTTCCCGTCACTCCCGAGCAAAACCCGTTACTCATTAAGCAGTTTCCCCCATTCCTCAGTCCCCACAGCCTCTGGCAACCACCAACCTTCATTCTGTTGATATGATTTTTCTTTTAGAGGAAAAATTTTTGCTTTCCTTTTGTAGAGTAATTTTGGAAGTGAGTCATAACTCTCTTTCACCCTCTGCAGAGGCAAGTACTCTGCCGTTGTTCCAAGTATGATGGGATTTCTGGGCAGCCTTTTCCAGGTGCGGCCCCTCGGTGCTGGCTGGATGTGTGGCTGCCAGAGGCCAGGGTCCTGAAGTCCGGAGCCCAGAAGAGGCCTGGTCTGTGGGCCCCCATCGCAGCTGAGCACAGGCCTCACCTGGTGGGCTGTGACACTGGCTGCAGACTCCTGCAGGAAACCTCCAGGTTGTTTAGCTTTACAGTGTTAACTGGTGAGCTCAGCACCACAAACCAGTCCCGAGAAAGTATGCACGTGTTTCAGACCCTGGGGTAAAAACGGACAGTTCCTAGGGCTCTGTTATGTCCCCCAGAAGGAACCCAAAGTGAACTGTTTCCCTCTAGCCAGGCTCTAGGAGTTGGAAACCCCGTCAAGGAGGCAGAACATGTGAGGGGTTTTTGGACCAACTCAGGGACTTTGAAGGCGAGGTTTCCTGACAGGCTGAAACTCCCACTTCAAACACAAGCATCTTCAATAACTTAAAATAATGGGGCTGTGAAGTTGCATCCGCCTTTGGAAGGAAGAAAGCTGACTGACTCCCGCCAGCCGCAGGGGAGCGGAGGGAGGGGAAACGCGGGAAGGCAGGGCGCCAGCCCTCGTGCAGGGGTGTGCAGAGGGCTCTGCCCCACGTCCCTGTCACTGTGACCTTGCAACAGCTCTGCGAGTGGCCGAGGACCATATCACCTCTGTTTCAGGGGTCAGACGTCACAACTTGGAAACATGCCAGGATGCCCTCCCCCCAGCGCCCGGGTTGCGTGCTTAGAAAGTGGAAAATCTTAGTTTAGAATCCATCCCCTGCCCAGATTTCTAGTGCATCAATCCTTCTGCAGCACCTTGACTGACAATTTCCAAAGCCTCTGAAGCCAGACTCAAGTGCCTGCCTCTCGGGTCCTCCCCGGGCCGTCTTGTCTCTCCCTGCTTAGGCCGTCCAGCGCCGCCATCGTGGCCAGGGCAGAGAGGCTGCCGAGGACAAAGTGCAGGGGTGGGACTGGCTCTTTCCGTTTTCTAGAGGAGAAGAGAAGCACCAAAAAGGGCAGGGAAAGCAGGCTGTGTACAGCCAATGATTGGCCTGGGCACGCTTCTGTCTGGGGTCGTCAGGGTGTGACCCACGTGCCCTCAAGCTTTGCTTCTAATTCGTGTAAAAGGAAGAAGTTAAAACGACATGGTATGCACAAGGACAACCCTGCATACTTTGAGGGTGGCTCTTCTGACCTTGTTCCCATGAATGATGGTGTATGTACTTAATAACCATGGACATACTTTTACACTTTCTGAAAGCGGGAGATTATATTTTGCGTGTTGTCTTGGCGACTGCTATTTTCATGAAGGGTTATATCTGAGCATGAACGATGATTGGAGATATTCTCCTAAGTCAGGTTTTTTAATGATTCCATACAATTTTATCATCCGCATTTACCAGAATTAGTGATCGAATCCTTTACGTCTGGGTATTTTGGTTGGCTTTGTTCACTCGCCCTTCTTCTTCTTCTTTTTTTTTTTTTTTTTTTTTTTCCTTTTTGTCTTTTTCCGTGTCCGGCAACGGATCGCAACCCTCAGTGTCGCGCCTGTACCGGACCCGGACCAGCAACGGGATCGCAACCCTCGGGGTGTTGCGCCCGCACCTCGCTCAGCCAGTGAGCAGGAACCGGTCTGTATGTGGGATCCGAACCCTCGGCGGGAGCGCCGCCGCACTCCCAAGCAGCGCACTGTAGCAGTGCACCACCGGGCCGGCCCCACTCGCCCTTCTTTTGAACCTTTGGTGCTGTATTCTGGGATTTTACCTCCAAAATGTCATTACTGAATTTCATAACATAAGCAACTTCTTTTCCAAGAATAATTACAATATATTTCATTACTTTTTATGAATATCCCAATGATTCTTATGTAAACTCCTGCTTTTATAGACTGCTTTTATTGAGCCCCATAAGTTTTTTGGTACCACATCTTCCATACTTTCAAATTCTCAATATTGAATTCTTTCTTATTCAACTGTGGATATATTCACATAGTTTTTAGGGAATACGTGTGTGTGTATAGACAGGTTTTGAGCCTTCGCATCTAAGAATGTTTCCCTATTGTTCTCATGCTGAGTAGGGAGATTCCCTGGTCACAATCTCTTCCCTCAAAGACTTAAAAAAAAAAACCTGAGAGTTTTAAAATTTCAGGGCTTTAATGATATTAAGCAAAAGTCTCAGGTAGCTTGACTTTTTGTCTTTTCTTTTAAAAACTCTTCCTAGTCTAAGTAATGCAAATCCTTGGTTTGGAAAGTCAAACAGGATTGTCCTTCCCTTTTGCAAGTCTCCCTCCGGTGCCCAGGTGGCCGCTGCGGTTCTTTGAGCTGCTCGCTCTGCACCGGCCTCCCCGCTTCTGAAGCACGCACGTGCACGTGGCCTCTCCCTGCGCACGTGCACTTTTGGCCTCCCTGCTGTGGGAGAGGACAATTCTCCTGCAGTAACCACCCCATGCCCACCTCCCCCAGTACCCCTTCACCACCGAGTGTTCCCTGTTGGGTCATTTCTCAGTTTTTGGCTAAATCCACATTTGCTGTTTGTCGTTATGATCACGTAAATGTCTTTCACAATTAAGGCATATATTGTACCAAAAGCACACATCCTTTCTCTTTCTGGTCAGCCTTTTTGTTTTCCTTTAGGTTAATGATTGCCTGCCCCCTGCCCCCCGCCTTTAAAATTTGTTTTCCTGTGTACCTACTTTAAATTCAACATCAAACTTTGCTACTAGCCCCTTTAAGTGTGGTCAGTCCCACTCTGCAATTTCTTGTCTTGGTGACGTCCCCTGCGTCCTCAGGCCTCCTGCTTTGGGCTGGGCACTCTCTGGCCACTGCACAGTGGTCACCGGGCTTCTCCTTCACTTTCCCACTGTACTGTGAGGGAGTCGCTGTTTTCTGTATTTCACATCTTTCTCTCCTGTGGTTTAATCCATTATGTGACCAGGGAAGGCATCCTTTAACAGTTTCCCAGGAAAAGGTCCGTGGGAAGCTTCCTGACATCTTGACTGTCTGAAGCTTTTCCCACTCTGTTCTCCTGTGTGACTCACCGTGTGGCTGGGGACAGAATCCTAGGTGGTAAGCCATGCCACCGTTGCTTTGCTTTTGGTGTCACTGTGGAGAAGTCTCACCCTCTTAATTCCAGGGTGCCTTGGGATCTGGCAGGGAGGTGGGTGCAGCCTGTGTGGACAGCAGTACGGACGGCCGGGAGTGTGTGTGGCCTCCTGTGGGGGCTCCAGGAGCTGGTGCTGGGCTGCCTCCTGGGTAGCTTGTCCAGGCCTTTGTAACCCACAGGATCATTCAGGGGTCTGGCAAGGAACAGGACTCAACCAGAGGGTTCGGGGAGGTTTATGGTGGGGAGACAGGGTTAATGGAGCCCACAGGGAAGTCGAGGCACCAAGGGACTAGTGGCAGTGGGGAGCTGTTGCACCCCCAGGCTCTACTGGAGCTCACTAGAAGTTGGGGCCCTGGAGGAGATGCCTCCTGTCAGGAGCTGTGGCTGGGGAGGGAGGCAGATGTGACACGGAAGCAGGGAGGGTGCGGGGCAGATGTGCCCGACCTCTCTCCACTCTCCCGGCTCCTGCCATTGCCTCCTGCCATTGCTTCCTGCCATTGCTAAACCCAAGGAGGGCAGGCTCCAGGGGATTGCAGGAGTCAGGGGTTGGGGGAGACAGAGGACAGATGGGGCAGGGGTATCAGCTGGAGAGTGCCCAGTGTCCTGGGTGCCCTCGGCCCCCCAGAGTCCATTCTGTCCTTTGTTCAGATGGAAACACTCCTAGCCCCTCCCAGGGACACAGAGTCTCATTGCCACCGAGTCATGTGGATGACATCCCATAGTCATCCCCCTGCCTGGACCTGTCGCCTGGTACCATGGGTCCCCCAGATAGGATAGAGTGAAAGGACGGATGGAAGAGAAAACAGTGAACGGGAAACATGCCTAGCGGCTCTTGTCCCCTTGGTGGCTACTGTCTGGCTGATGCTGACGACTGTACCTCCCTTCTCCACTCGCTCTGGGAGCCTGTGGCCCCGGAGCTGAGGGCAGTCTGCCATCTGTCCCTGAAGCCTGTCTCTGTCAGTGTGGCATGCCCCAGGGGTGGCGGTGCCAGCGAGGTCTGCCCAGTGGAAGGAGCACTTCCTCACACGTGACCTGTAGCACACGGCGACAGCGAAGGGCAGGTGGATGGCCTTGCGTTCACTGTCATTTCTAAACTCTCTACCAACGGAGCACCCCTTTGGTGTCTGCACCCGGAGCAGACACTCCGGCTGCCCCCGCCTCATCCATCCCTGCAGTAATGGTACCCCGTGAGCTCTGGGAGGGAAGCACCTGCGTTTGTGAACCTTCTGTCCGTCGTCCTAGTGGTCAAGCCCCGCCACTCACCTCTCCTGAGCCTTCCACCCACATGCCCTCCCCTGCCACCTGCAGTGACGATTGGGGTGGCTGCGACCCCACTGCCTGCCATGGATTTCCTGGACCCCATTGTCCCCGGGAAAGGGTCATCTGAACATCAATCTATCATGGGAGCAGCCCACTCCCAGCATGCCGTCCTGAGGGTCTCTTTCTTGGGTGCTTCCAGCCAGTTCCCAGGATAAATCAGAATTCATGGCTAGGGTTCAAGTGAGGAGACAGATGAGGGGGCCTCTGGAGAGGGCCGGCAGGGCTAAGGGTGGACCTCTCTCTCCTGCCTGCTTCCCTCCACGGCTGACTCCCACCCCGCCGGCGCCTGCGGGTGGGGCTCTCAGAGGTCGTCCTCCGGGGCACAGAGCGGGGCAGAGGAGACAGAAATGGGACTGGAGGGACAAACGGACGAGAACCAGCACAGCCACCATGCGAAGGAGTTCACTTAGTCTTGTGGGCAGTGGGGAGCCATCGGGGATTTTGAAGCTAGAGAGAGACACGGTCAGCTGGGTCGTAGGCAACTTCTGTGACAGCATGGGGGATGACCTGGAGGCAGGGACAGCAGTCAGGAGGCCGTGCCCCAACACAAACACCAAGTCCATGTTTGCCAAGGCCTGGCTGTGATCCTCACCCGTTAGTGGATGGGGAAGCTGAGAAGAGGTTAAGATGTGTGACCATAACTCCTGCTCCATGCTGGATGTCCTAACGCCATTATTAATAGGCCCCTTCCATTTCCAAAAGTGCCCCGTTTTGGGTAATCAATTATGTGGTCTCACAGGCCACCAGCCAGCAGTGGTGGCATGAGGGTTCTTACTGGCCTCCGGTCGAGGAGCTTGGACAGTGGCCATGGGGTGGAGGGGGGCAAGGAGCGGGTCATCTGGGGAGAGGGTGAACGAGCTGGTTTGGGGCCTATTTACGTATTTCATGTCCCTGCGGTCCTGATGGAGAACCACCTTCTGGGCCTGGGGCTGCCTGGTTCTGTTCTCCACACCCCACGGGCTGTCTGTGGCCGTCCCAGCATCTGGCTGAGGTGCCGGTGAGGCAGGAGTCCAGGGCAAGGAATCTCAGCATTTGTATTTCTCACAGCGTTAACTCAGTGTGGTCGACGACCCCCCAAAAGATGTCCACGTCCTAATCCCTGGACTCTGTGAATGAGTGACCTTCCATGGCAAAGGGACTGTGCACAGGTGATTTAGTTTGGGATCTTGAGATGAGAGATTATCCTGGGTTACCCAGGTGGACCCGGTGTCATCACGGGGTCCTTCACAGTGGAAGGAGAGGACAATGGGAGAAGAGCCAAGAGATGCGCGCTGAGAGGGACTCAGTGCCCCGGGGCTCGTTCTGGGATCTCTGGGGTGGGAGCTGACAGCCAGAGGGGAAGTGGAGACATCAGCCCTAAGTCCTCACGGGGCTGAACACTGGCAGCACCTGCATGAACGGAAGGCAGATTGTCCCCCAGAACCTCCAGAAGGGAAGCAGCCGGGCTTTAGCCCAGTGTGACAGTGTCAGGCTTTCGACCGTCAGGACTGCGAGACAGTTTGTAACAGAGTGGCAGTTCATGACAGCAGCCGCGGGAACCAGTATGCTTGGCTGCCTGGATTCCTCCGAAGGCACAGGTACCAGACACCCCAAAAGTCAGCCTGTGTCTGCTCTGAGGACACACTACGGTTGAATCCTTGCACAGGGGCCCTCGGAGCCTCGCTGGGCGCACAGGACGCCTCCTGGAGTGAGGAACAAGCCCGTGGCTGTGTCCACGCCAGGGGACAGGGGGAGGGGAGGCGGCCTGGTCCTGCCAGGGTCTCACGCCCCTCCCTGTGCCCGCGATGGTGCCGAGCCCCGAGCTCTGCCCGGGGGTGAGGACGAAGTTCAGGCACAAGTCCGGGGGCTGGTGACATCAGCAGCGTCCTCTCTCCGCACTGCCACAGAAGTGCAACCGGGGACCTGATTTCTCCTCTCAACCCCCTTCATTTTGTTCTTTTGGTTTTCCCAGGTGAATAGGGTCGAAAGTAATCAAAATTTACCTGGTAAAAACTCGTGATGACCAAACGAAACTCCCCCCAGCGTGACATTCCCACAGGCAGATTTATGTACGTGGTCCCTTCAGCACCCTCCTCTCACCTTGACCCACCGTGTCACACTGCCACCCCTGCCCTCTGCAGCCAAAGGTGCGTTTCTGCCGAGCCCTGTCCCACCTGCAGGGAGGCTGCGCGGCGCTGGCTCTTTGGTGATGGCAGGGGAATGGAAAGACCGGGCTAGACTGTTCATTTCCTTCCCTTTAGAAAAGCGAGTACAGGCACGCGGAGGCAAGCTGCCGTCCAGACGGTTTCCCAGTCCCGCTGCAGGCCCTTAGTTTATTCACCTTTTCCAGTAACAATGTCTTTGCTCCAGGAGCCACGTGGGGGATGGGATGTGATAACAGATCATAGATGAAGGTGAGCTGGTCAGGGCGTCTGTGACACATGGGCCCCCAGTTGGTTCAGCTGCTGTGACCTGCTGGACTTGTCCCTCCTTCCACTCGCATGCCACCCTCCCAGTGACTTTGCTTGGACCCAGACAGTGCATTCCCCAAAGCAAGATCAAGGGCAAACGAGGGTTTGCCTTCTGCCACCTCTAATATAAACTGATTACAGTCCACCCTCCTGCCTTCAGTCCAGCGTGTTCCTGAATAATGACTCAAAGAAAATCCGGAGGCAATTCAGGACGGCCCAGCATCAAAGAAGGACCCACCTGGGCTTCTGTTCTGTGCTTCCTAAGGCTGCGAAAGACTCACGCAGTTTATAAGGTTTCCAACAGCAAAAGTCGAAACAAAAGAGAACTGGTTTTGTCTTTGAGTCAGAACAGTCAGATCATCAGAATACACCCGCCCCTTTCCCTCGGCGCCTCTAGGCTTCCTGAGAGCAACCTGCAGGGGTCCTATGCTTGGCAGCTGTGGTTTGCATGTTTCCTCTAACATCGTCCCCCCCCAGATGCCAGTCTCCCCACACTGCACATCGCAGTCTGGGGTTTGAGCAGCTTGTTTCTACTGCTGCCCCTTGAAGAGCCCACGGCCATCAGAATTGCTCCCCACCAACACCCACAAGGTGCAAAAAGCTAGCGCTGGGTTTTGAGGTCTCAGCAATTAGATTCAGAGATGCATATTTTATTTTATTTTTATTTATTTATTTATTTTTTCCTTTTTGTCTTTTTTACTGACCAGTAACGGGATCGCAACCCTCGGTGTCGCGCCCGTACTGGGGACCGGCAACGGGATCAGAGCCCTCAGTGTTGCGCCCGCACCGCGCTCAGCCAGTGAGCGGGAACCGGTCTCCACATGGGATCCAAACCCTCGGTGGGAGCGCCACCGCGCTCCCAAGCGGCGCACTCTCCAGTGAGCCACCGGGCTGGCCCGAGATGCATATTTTAGAAATGTGCAATCACCTGTGTTAGGCAGATTGGCTCTAACTGCTGTTCTTCCTTAGTAGGAGTGGGTAGGACGAGAGGTGTCTAGAAAGAGTCCTAAAAATCAGAGCCAAGGAGAACCTGGGGCCTCTTTAACCATGCTCGTTCACTGAACAGATAGGAATCTGAGGCACACGGGGATTAAATAGCTTGAACACAGTCACCAGTAGAGACATTTCCAGTTCCTGTGCAGCGACTTTTTGCTATGTTATGCTCCCCGGCAGCTCACTCTCCTTCTTCTTTCTGTATTCTCTAAAGTTGGCATATTTTAACCAATTCCTTCCCTTGCTAGGCCCTGGGTGCACAGTTGTGGGGAAAACCCACCTCCCAGAGGACGGCCCGCAGGCGGCTGAGGAAGCAGAGGGTTGCCTTGCCGAATTCCACCAGCACCATAAACAGACAAGGATGCTCAGGGACCAGAACAAGGTGAGCCAGAGCAGGAGGATCAGCAGGGGGCCTCTGGCTCCATACCTCGAGCCTCAGGTCCACACCACGGACCCCAGTGATGGCTGCACATGGAGCACTAAGGGAGGACCCCGGGGGACCAGCATCTTCGTGGCAGATGAGCCTGCCGCCTTTTCTGGGGGCGAGCAGACACACACCAGCCACTCTGTGGTTGCCTTGACCCGCTGGCTGCCCACGTGAACAGCTACAGAAACTGCTCAGTGTCAGGAGAGAGAAGGCCTGTGGTTCGGCCTTCTCAGCGGGGATGTGCAGCGGCAGTCAGGGCATGGTGCCCGCCTCTCCCTGGAGCGCTGTAACCCTTATGCTGCGCCCCTTCCCTAAGCTCCTGTTCTGAGATTCTCAGTTGGGCATGTTTTAATGCCATTGGAGGCTCCTTGGCAGCACTTTACTTTGATGTTGCTGATGAGCGATTTCTGTCTCAGTGTTTTGCAACTGAGGCTACGTCCGTTTCTATCCTGTTCCTCCTCCGGCTCTGTTTGTGCTTTTGAGTTATTTCGTAGAAAAATAACTAAGTGTGGGGACTATTCCCAAGAAATGGCTTTCCCTCAAAAGACCTTTCGACAGTCAAAAATCAAACTCAAGGGGGCCGGCCCGGTGGCGCACTGCTACAGTGCGCCACTTGGGAGTGCGGTGGCGCTCCCGCCGAGGGTTCGGATCCCACATACAGACTGGCCACTCACTGGCTGAGCGAGGTGCAGGAGCAACACCGAGGCTTGCGATCCCGTTGCTGGTCCCCGGTCCGGTACAGGCGCGACACTGAGGGTTGCGATCCGTTGCCGGTCACGAAAAAAGACAAAAAGGAAAAAAAAAAAATCAAACTCAAAAGTTGACAGTCATGTAATTTGTTAAACCCATGCGAGGCATGGTGGAGTCAGCCAGCAATGGTTCTGCAGCAGTCCTGGGGTGCTGGTGGTGGTGGGGGGTTTGAAGGAGGGTGAGACTCCTCGCCTGAAGTCTTTATGATCATTTCAGAGTGACGATGCAATCAATTAAAAAGCAAAAACGAAGAAACTAACAACTCAGTAGAGGAAAGAACATGGGACACTTAAGGTTAGAAAGATCCTCAGCGTACAAATACGTCATGGACAGGATCTGCTGAGGCCAACTCGAGTGCGGTGCTCTCTGGAGGCTGCCCTGCCAGCCCCTCCCCCAGTCTGTGGAACAATCCGTCCCTGCTGGTGTTCCTGCAGCACCTGCCTGTAACCTGTTCCTCTGTCCACCTGCCTCCCCTCCCACTAGACCCGGAGCTCTCAAGGGCAGGGACTTTACAGACTATGTACCTTGGCATCTCACCCTCAGCGCAGAGCCTGCTCCAGAGTGGGTACACGCCAAGTGTAAGTTGAATGGACTTGAAAGTGTCAGAGACACACAAGAACCTATGAGGACAGACCCAGAAATGCTCCGGAATCCACCGGGACAGACCTGGAGATGCCCACGGGGACAGACCCTGAGATGCCCAGGAGCCCATGAGGACAGACCAAGAGACACAGAAGAGTCAATGAGGACAGACTTCGCATAAAGCTCGTGGAAAAGGATTTGAAGGAGAGAAACGTCATGAGTGGGCTGGCAGGGGGCAAGGAGAGGGTCTGCGCTTTCTTTTTGACTCTGCTTCATCTTCAGAATAGGTTTGGCTGGGTTTTCCATCTCAAACCCTAGGTCCATTAGGTTTAAAGTCATGCATGCTTTCATCCGTGCCACTCTGCATTAATATGTGTGCAACGTGCACTGTCAGACAATAAGGATCCCATACAGCGGTGTGGCCTGGGGCGTCGCGGCTGGAGGGCAGAGGCGCGGAGGAGACACGCACTGGAGGTGCAGGGAGGCCTTGTTCCGTGCTCGGGCCACAAATGCTTCCCAGTGAGCGTCCAGTGTGTTTTACACAGGAAAAGGCTCCAGAGAAGTGCATATTTCCAAGTGTCATTTGATTTAATACTTTATTACAAATGGCATTTTATTATACATGGTTATGTAATGTGGTAACCAGCAAGCACTCAGGCAACAAAGTCAATATTAAAGTTTTTGTTGATGAATAGATTTTATTTTTAGCTGAAAAGTTGGCCAAGTAGGAGGCCACATGGAGGAGATTAAGGTTTAACAGGAGCCATCTCATCAGACTGCTGCAGAAAATGCTTATGAATGTTAATAGGAATCCCATGCGTGCCTCGGAGATATGGGGCTTTCCCTGGAAGGATTTCATTGTTGGAGAATAAAGCTCTTTGGTCTTAATAATTTGGAAGAAACAAATGTCTTTCCATCTCCCAGCTTTCAGCCAGCTCAGCTGGGACTTCCTGAGTATTTGCCAGATCTCTTCACCCTCCTCTCTGGCCCTCTGAGATCCGCACTTTCTGAGTTCCTTGTCCTGCAGAGTTCTTCCCACTGTGAGCACAGAGACTGACCCTCGTCAGCAAGAGGCGCTTCCTGGAAACTGCGGACCAGGCGTGGCCCTCGGGCTTCCAGGGGCAGGCTGTGACTTCAGTGATCTTCCCTCTGTGTGGCCCTGTTGTCTGAACATCTCTGTTGTTACACCTGAGGAGTTTTGGAGCTTTAAATCTTTTCCAAGTAGCCCTTGGCAGAGAAGCCCTGGAGCTTCCACCAGCCCACATGGCAGGACGTGGCTTTGTGCAGCCCCGGGGGGG
>NW_007730446.1:127635-131630 GCF_000696425.1 Galeopterus variegatus | reverse complement strand
GGGGGGGGGGGGGGGTAGGGGTGGGCGGGTGTCACTGTGTGTTCCAGGTCCTGAGTGCCCGTACACTCGTGAATTCCGCAGCCCTGCCCCAGGGGGAATAGGAGTAAATGGGCCAGGAGTTAAAGGGATATTTCCTGCTTCTGATGATGCCAGGAGGTCTGAGAGAGACAGGCACAGAGGGCTCAAGGCCTTCAAGTCGAGGCTTGTTCCTATGTCCTTTGCTGATTGCTGTGGGCGTGGCCTGCTTCGTCTCAGCAGCAGCAGAAGACCCAGATGGTCAGCTGCCCGCCTGGCTTGGCAGCTGTGCACAGAGAGTGGGGGGGCTTCTTACGTCCTTGCAATAGGCACGTGGAAAATGTCCCATATCCACATGACTCTGAGTGCTGCGGCTCGTCCCTCTTTTCCCTGGAGATAACAACATTTTAATGTGCACTTTAGAAATGTGGTGTTCATCACAGCTACTTGGAAGGTTGCTTGGTTTGCCCCTGTGGGTTGAGGGTAGGGGTTGCAAGAAGAGCGAGGTGCTGATTGTGTAGGAGGAAGGGTGCCCGGGGCGTCAGTGGGCTTCAGGCTGCTGAACGAAAGGGGGCCCAAGAGCCAGGAGGGCACCATTTACATAGTTGGGCCAGATCCAGGCTTCTAAGGCCTGAGGCCTGGGCTTGACCACAGCTATGGGAGAGCCTGAGCTTCTGTGGCCCCTCCAGGATGGTTCTCCAACGAGACTGGCTGTCTCTACGGCTGCGTACTGTCCTCTCAGAGCCCACAGAAACCAGTTGAGACCCTGTGAGGAAACCTGGGCTTACCTAGCACAGGCCTCACCACGTTCCTCCTGCACCCCCAACAACACACTGTCCTGGAAACACTGGGCCTCGCCACCTGCCGCGGCTGCCCCACCCCCTCAGCCCTGTCCCCTCCAAACACCTGCCCCTCCCCGTTACCCAGGAAACCTATTCACATCTCCACACTGGCCTTCAGATCCCTCTTTCCTTCTGATTTTCTTTTTCTGTCCCATCCGACCTTCACGTCCATATCTCTCTTGCTGTCTAATCCATCTATCCCGGTACCAATGCTACGGTCTCTCGGCTCTAAAACACGAGGTATTTGGGAGGATACATCCCCTCCCTTTATTATTCTTCTAAGTAGTCATGGCTGTTCTTAAACTTTATTTTTATTTTTAATTTTTATTTGTTTATTTGTTTATTTTTATCGAAGCAGTTGATCGTACATATCTGTGGTGTACAGGGTTGAATATCAATACCTGTGTGCAATACGTGATGCTCAAATCAGGACAATTATTATATTCAACATTACACAGTGTAATCATTTCTGTGGCCCTTTACCAATTTCTCCCTAACCTCCCTTCCCCTCCTCCTTTCCCACTTCTGGTGGCCTCAGTTCTGTTTTCTCGTTTTTTTTTTTTGTCTTTTATCTTTTTCCGTGTCCGGCAACGGATCGCAACCCTCAGTGTTGCCCCCGTACCGGACCGGGGACCGGCAACAGGATTGCAACCCTCGGTGTTGCTCCCGCACCTCGCTCAGCCAGTGAGCGGGAACCGGTCTGTATGTGGGATCCGAACCCTCGGGCGGGAGCGCCGCCGTGCTTCCCAAGCAGCGCACTTATCCAGTGCGCCACCGGGCCGGCCCTGTTTTCTCGTTTTGAAAGTTCAAAGAACTATCATGATTGCTGTTTCTTTCTTTCTTTCACTCCCACTTATGAGTGAGCACATGCAGTATTTCTCTTTGTCTGGCTTATTTCACTTAACATAATTTTCTCTAAATCCATCCATGTTGCTGTGATTGGCAGAATCTCAACATTTTTTATGGCTGAGTAGTATTCCACTGTGTGTATATACCACACTTTCCTTATCCGGTAGACCATCGATGGACATTTATGTTGGTTCCATACCTTGGCTGTTGTAGATAGAGCTGTCATGAACATGGGGGTGCAGGTGTCCCTTCGACACGATGCTTTCCATTCTTCTGGGTATATATCCAGCAGTGGGATTGCTGGGCCATATTTCAGTTCTATCTGTAGTTGTTTGAGGAATCTCCGTACCCTTTTCCATCACGGCTGCACCAATTGACAGTCCCATCAACCGTGCAGGAGGGTTCCCCTCTCTCCACACCCTCTGTTCTTAAACTTTAGCTCATCCTTGTTCTTGTTATTTCAGGAACAACTTGCAAATTTCCAGGAAAATACATTTAATGTGTAATTTGTGGAGAATTGATACCTGTATGAAGTCATGTCTTCCCATTCATGAATGTACTCATTTATTTAAATACTTTTATGTTCTTCAATAAAATATAATACTTTTCTACATATAGATATTGCACCAGTTTTGTTAGATTTATTCCTTATAGTTTTATCACTATTTTGAATAGTATGTTTTGATTTTTACAGCTTTTAATTGTTGCTATAGGAGCATAAGAAACTGTTAATTTGTATTTGTCTTGCATTCTTAGATTTTTCTATATATAAAATCGTATATGTGAAAAATACTTTCTTTTACAACCCTCACTTATCTTACTTATTTTTCTCATCTGGTTAGATTGGTCACACTTTCAGAAAAACATTCAGTAGATGCAGCATATCCTTGTCTTATTCCTTTAAAGATAAAAAAACGCCTCCCAGTTTTTTATTTTATTTTTAAAACCTCAGAAAAGGTGAAAAAATAAAGATCTACAAGTCTTTTACTTGGGTTCATCAATTATTAACATTGGGCCACTTTTTGTTTTCTATTATTTTTTAAAAACCATTTGGGTATAAGTTACAGACATCGTGATATTTCATCCTAAATATTTCAGCAATTGTAGCCCAAGCACAAAGACAGTCTACGTACCAGAGTTGGGAAATTTAACACTGATAATACTGTTATCTATTATAGTGTATGTATTTGGGTTTTACCAACTGTCCTGGTAAGGTCCTCTACCGCTGAGTTTTTCTTGATCTGGCATCTATTCAAGGGTCACACTTGTGTTTAGCTGTCTCTCTTCAAACTCCTTTAGTTGAAAACAGTCCCCAGCTCCCCACTCTCTGTGGGGGTCTTTTGGGACCTTCTGAAGAATCCAGGCCAGGTTTTTTTTTTGCTCCATTAGAATATTTCTTGAAGGCTTTTGTTTGATATCTATTAATAGACTAAAAAATGCCTTCTATTCCTATTTTACAAGAGTTCTTTCCTTTAACCATGAGTAAATGTTTAATATTATCAAAGACCTTTTAAAAAAATTTATTTAGATGATTGTATGATTTTTCTTGATGTGTTTTCATGGAAAATTCCATTATTAGATTTTCTAATCTGAAGCTATCTTTGCATTCCTGGGATACATCTAACCAGATCATGAGTTACATTTTTCCCATGCATTTTAGGATTCTATTTGCTAGTATTTTATTTAGGATTTTTGAGTTTGTGCTTATAATTTTTCTTCTCTTATTTTCTACCTTATCTCGCTTTGCTACCATAGGGATGCTTTCCTCATGAGAGGGAAGTTTGCCTTCCTTTTCTAGTCCTTGGAACATAGTAGTTAAAATGGAAGCTTCAGTACTTTAATTTTTTTTAAAGAAAATTGTTCACCATATATAAGACTTCAAATATATTAGTTCAAAATTGTTCACTTATTTTTGTTTTTTAATCACTACTTATCAGTAATCTTTCTTTTTAATTTTAATAAATTTTATTCATGCCTTTTTTTCTTGACCAATTAAGAAAAGAAGTTTGTCTTTTTTTATTAGTCCTTTATAAAAAATCAGCTTTTGGGCCAGCCCAGTGGTGCACTGCTACAGTGCGCCGCTTGGGAAGCGTGGAGGCGCTCCTGCCGAGGGTTCGGATCCCACATACAGACCGGTTCCCGCTCACTGGCTGAGCGAGGCGCGGGAGCAACACCGAGGGTTGCGATCCCGTTGCCGGTCCCCGGTCCGGTACGGGGGCGACACTGAGGGTTGCGATCCGTTGCCGGACACGGAAAATGCCAAAAAAAAAAAAAAAAAAAAAAAAAAAA